>NC_086243.1:9832500-10132500 GCF_036321145.2 Pelmatolapia mariae | reverse complement strand
AGAGTTCTTCAGGGAACAGGGCAAACAGGTGAGCATCACACCACTGTACCTGACAGTCCTCCTGAGTGCCACCGTGGAGGATTTTAGGATGTATTAGTTCTCAGATATATATGTAGATGTGGCTTATAACTCTTATACTTATAATACTCATAATACTATATTGAGAGTATTGTGCTTCATCCTACCAGGTGTACCTGCCGAAGCCTCCCTGTTGTCCTGACAGAATTTACAAGGATCTCATGCTAAGCTGCTGGAGGAGAAACGCCAAGCAGCGGCCGAGCTTTCAGGAGATACACTCTCAGCTGTTAGAGAGCCTGGCGTAGCAGAGGAGATGTATCGTTCCACTGTGCTGTGCAGTGTCTCGGTTGCTTCCTTTGGTTTAGATTCATTTATTTGGAGTCAGACCCATAAAATATTCACTTTTTTGTCAATGCCTGCTTCTCAAAAATTATGCTCTAAATGGAGAGATATGTGAAGGTACAGACTACACTTAAATATAGCCTCCTATTGTAGATATAATGCAGATAGTTCTATTCACGCAGTGCATTCAGACCTCTGTGTATTTATTATTTTCTTATGATTTGTTATGCTGTCTATTTATGCAATAATATCCCCCCTCCCTTTTCTTTTCCATCATATATCTAATCCTGTTGCACATTTATAATGTGAGCACTGTTTTGTGTTTTTGTCTTTTATATTTGAATTTTGTCATGAGGGAAAACGTTTTCCTGATGAGATTGTGCTTTCGTATGCAGAAGCTGATGTAGATTTTTTATAAACATGTTTATGTCCTTTTTCAGAAATGAATTTATTGTACATAGTGGGGAAAATAGCAAAGAAAAACGTTTTAACGCCTGTTGGACCAAGGATACCTGTAAATAAAGAAAAAATGCTATTATTATCCTTCATTTGTATGTTTGGTTTTTAATATACCATAAGTTTCATACTTTTTAGCCTGCTGGGGTTGCTAACACAGCTGTACTTTCAACCGTTGCGCCCTTTAATCGTTTTGGACCACCTCGCTCTCTGTAGTGAAATCTGATTGGCCAGCTGTTTGTTGACATCCAATCACACCACGCAGCTGCCTAAGCAATAGGCTGACTGTTTTCAACGGCATCGGACGAGGGGCTGAGCGTTCCCGGTGAATACAGCTGGTTTGAAATTTTTCCCCCGGTGTCTGCTTCCTCTACAGCCGCTGCTCACTCCGCTCAGGCATGGAAAAAGTCGTCATTGTAACGGGTGCCAACAGGTAAGTCCGCTAAAACTGTTTTATAATGGTTCATACGGGTGCTGTTAGCTAGAAGATGCTGTTCTGGACTTCTACTCTTCATTTTAAACAATGAGTTTCAAAAAACATGTTGGACTTGTTCAAGTGTAACCTGTTTTCGGAACCGTAATGGAGGTTATTGCTATAGTTAGTTACACTACGAAGTACCACCTATGAACTGTATCAGTGCGTGTTAGTAAAAGACATACTGTAGGTTCATACAGCGAGAGATTAAAGGCCTCTAAATCTTTCATAAGCTGTCTTTCTTACTCTGTAATAATGTTTCACTAGCACATATATTCAAATGTAATGTATGTGTGTCACAAGTTCAAACAAAAAAAGAATGTCGTACTCATGAATATGCATTGATTCATGGGTCATTACATCTTTCGGCAAATTGATGCGTTCTCATGAACTTGGAATGTCATATTGAATACAGTGGCTGACCACTATGAAGCGGCCTCGTAGGAATTTGCATGCCGTGAAGGGAAATTTCAATTTGTGTCTGTACCTTCAGACTTAAGATGTAAGAGATGATACATATGTTTTATCATCTGCAAAGGGGTCTTCCTAACCAAAGAAGCAGAGACATGAAGGAAACAAACAAGGCGACCAGCATCTGACAAAAACATCATCCTCACCTGAAGCCTCATCTCCTGAACTGAAGTCAGGGCTCTTAAACACGGAAACATGTGTAAACATGCTCATTTATTCCCAATATTGTCACAGTTTCTTATTGTCAGCCGATCGGACATGCGACTATCCTGTCCCCAGAAATCGCCAATGTTAACCTCAAGTCTCCTAAAAAATCACACTTTTCCTCTGATAACCAATTTGATTACATTCTCACTTGATATGATAGATTATTTACCAAGTGTCCAAGTCCAACACTAACGCCAGCTAACAACAGCTAACAGAGTCTAACAGCAGCTAACGTCAGCAAAAACTCATCTCTTACTGACAGAAAGGTCAGTATATCCTCAACCACACACCTCAGTATCACTGTCATCAGACAGAAGTGACCTTCACTGACTTATCGACTCCTATCAAACTCCTTTTACAAACTTTGACACCCTCCTCCTGAGTAAATGGATGTGGAAACCCAGCACAGCACCACGGCTGTGGTGAACAGCGGACTGACAGCCTACACCCAATACAAATGAACGTGGGCCAGTGTTGTTTTTCCCACAGCCGCCACTGTATCTAGGATTATGCACTTAAATTGGAATTGGCAGCAAAACAGAACTCAGTTGACGGCAGTCTACTGGCATCTAGCAGTGAGATTTTACACACTGTAACTTTAAAGTACAAATAACATTATATTAAAATGCTTAAAAGGCAAACATTTTGAAAATGTAAAAAAAGATACATTTCCAAGGTAGAAATCGGCTTATCTATATCATTTTGCCCATGAACTGCACCTGTCAAAAGTTGGATACAGGCGTTTTTCTTTGTAGTAACCACATCTCTCAACTTTGTCCACCATGAAACTATTTCAAAGCTTTCATAACCTGGTCGTCACCTTCAGATGTTTCCAGCAGTCTTGTAAAGGTCTTCCCCATACACTCAGCACTTGCTAGCCTCCTTTGTTTCACTCTGCATCTCACCTCACCCTTAACCATCTCAGTTGGGTTTAGGTTGGATGATAGTCGAGGACAGCTTATCTGATGCATTACTTCCTTCAAGCATCCCTCACAAAGTCTGGAGGTGTGTTTTTGGTCCTTTGCCCTGTTGGGAAAACAGAACCTTAAACTGCAATAGGATGGTGTGTTGCGATAGGAACTCATGTGCCCAAAGTTCGTAGTCTAATTCTTGTTAGTTTCTTTTGTCTCATAGCCAAACCAGTTTTCTTCATATTGGTCTTCCTCAGTAGTGGTTTCTTTACAGTATTCTGACTTCTTCGATCCATGTGGATGCTCTTCCAAACAGTTGTTGTTTAGTTGTATATGTTACTTATATGGGTTCTAAAAGCGAATCCCGGTGGCTATAATTCTTTCGATGACGTCCAGATTCTCCATACTGGTTGACTGCACGTAAGGAAACTGTCAAAATCATCCCACATTTGCTTGCTTACAACTGTAATTGTATAGTATTGATGTCTAAAGTATTCTTATGCAATTTCTAGACTTTATTTATAAAGGGAAACCTTTAGGATAACATCATTCAGCATTAGAGTCTAAAGCTCAAGAATAGATTACTAGTGGAAATAAGTCTGCTTCCCAAACTATTTGTAACAGATCTCTGTGAGACTAGCTGTTTCTCCAGGTTTACAGCTTTATGTTAAGATATATTAACTGCTTCCTATAACCCTTTACTTAACATACAGCTCTAAAAGAGACAAAACAGAACACTTGTATATGTTCCTTTTTTTCCCCCTCACGTTCCACACACTAGTTAACTTATCCACTAAATATCACTTCGGAAACAAAGACCATAATTAACAGTACATGAAAATGGAAGCTTCATGTCACTTGAAAATCCTTTTTCATTATCTCTTCTCCAGTAACGTGACTCCAGACTATGTTTACAGTTTGCTTTACTTCATCTGTGAGGTAATCTCTCAGTTGTTCAGCGAAAGTTTGTTAATACGAGTGCACGGCTGTGTTTGTGTTTGTCTGCCATCTGTCTGCAGCGGCATCGGCTTGGCTTTGTGTGAAAGGCTTCTCACGGAGGACACACAGCTCCGGCTGTGTCTGGCCTGCAGGAACATGCAGCGGGCAGAGGCCGCCCGCAGCGCCCTCCTCACTTCTCACACCGGTGCCCATGTGGACTTACTACAGCTCGACGTGGGCTCTGTGGAGTCAGTGCTCGACGGTGCTAAGGTGGTCAAGTCCAGGTGAGAGATGTTTGATGCTGCGTGCTGACGTCATCACGCTGGTGATTGTTCTCTTTGTGATATGAACTACAAATAAGGAACTGATAGCTTAACCTTTAATATACATCTGTGTGTTTCCAGATACAACAGAATTGACTTTCTCTATCTAAATGCTGGAATTATGCCCAATCCACAAGTGGACATCAGAGCTTTTTTTAAGGGTTTATTTTCCAGGTACATTTCTAAAGCCAGTTTATGATTTCTTTGTTTTGTTTTGTTTTGTTTTGTTTGATATTGGCTTCAAGCTGCATGGCTGTGTCTTTACTGCTCTATAAGAGTGTGCCTTCCCCACTGCAGAAATGTCATCAACATGTTTGCAACAGCAGAGGGTCTCTTGACTCAACAAGACCGCCTCAACTCAGATGGCCTACAGGAAGTTTTTGCCACTAACCTGTTTGGTCATTTTGTCCTGGTACACCACAAACACACACACACACACACGCATGTGCACACACACACATACAGAGCTGTCTTTTAACCTACAGTAGCATAAATAAACTACAGGATACTGACTTTAATGTGCGTATGTGTTTGACACAGAAAGTCAGCTGCAAACTTTGTTGCTGTTTGTGTTGCGCTTAGTTGCATTGCTTAGTGCAGCAATGTAAACAATATGTTTATTTAACCCAGTTTTTGTCTCCCCCAACCAAAAGGCACCCATTAAAGCTTTGAATATCTGTCTTCAGCAGGTTGTTTTGACCAAATTTGCAATGCATTGAGATGGTGCTATGGGATTGGTTAATTTGATATTTGGGCAAACATGCAGTTGAACGGGTGTCTCTAATAAAGTGGCCAATAAGTGTGATGTAGTTTTTAATGTTTTGAACTTGTTCTTTCTTGCAAGTTTTGTTCCTGATGTTTGAATTATTATAAATTATTATTATTTAATTAGCATAATAAATGTGTCATTGAGGTTGTAGGATCACCATGTAGTAGTGAAGCATCCATCATAGATTGCTGAAAATAAAATAATAATTTTAAAGATAAAATATCTTTTGCTTTTTTTTTCTCTTACAAAATTCTACAAAATGAATATTTGATTTGGCTAACACAGTGAATTATTAATGCCTGCCTCAGGTTGATCCATATATTCTTATGCTGGCCTGCTTAAATCAGTGATTCATGCACCCCTCCTACATCACTCCTTACTGTGCAGTTTCACTATGGACCTGATATAATTCTCTCCTGGTTTTCCAGATCCGGGAGCTGGAGCCTCTGCTGTGTCAGACAGGTCATACGTCCAGGGTAGTGTGGACCTCTTCGAGTAATGCCCGCCGGTCTGCCTTCAGCATTGATGACATTCAGCACAGAAAAGGGACGGAGCCCTACAGCTCCTCCAAATACGCTTCAGACATGCTCAGCGTGGCTCTTAACAGGCGCATGAACGGCCAGGTTTGTCTGTCACGTACTGTGATGTCAGTGCGGTAACTGTCACTGCAAGCTTTGTAAAACTCTTATGAGGTCACTGTGATTTTTAAATTCTTTCTGTCTTGTGACAGGGTCTGTTCTCGTCAGTAGTCTGCCCAGGACTGGTGATGACTAATTTGACCTATGGTATCCTCCCCTCCTCCTTCTGGACTCTAATCATGCCCATCATGTGGTTGGTAAGTGGTAACTTATTTTATTTTTATCTTTTAACGTGATCGCAGTTACGTATGAAGAGTCTCATGTTCATGTATTTTCTAATTGTGCAAAACAGATTAGGATCTTCACCAACACTTTCACCCTTACACCGTACAATGGAGCAGAGGCACTGGTATATCCATTTGAAAATTATTACAATCATTTGAATATTTGCACTGTAAAGGCTCTGTGAACCCAGATTCATGGCCTGGTGTTTCTGCTCACAGCACTGGCTGTTTCTGCAAAAGCCAGAATCTCTGGATCCCAGAGCAAAGTATCACAGTTTAACATCAGGGCTTGGGACAAACTACACCGAGCCTCGACAGGTGAGTAACGAGAGCCCTGTATTCCACAGAGAAAGTGCTCAGGCCTGTGTTACAGAGCGTTTTTTAGAGTAGCAGATGGTATTTGTATGATGTGTTGCTTTTACACTTAACTTAATTCAGGTTTTCTCTGCTTTGTGTTCACGTTTCAGATGGACATTGATGGTGAAACGGCTGACGTCCTCTTTTCAAAACTTCTCGAACTTGAGAAAGGGGTCAGAAGGAAACTGTGTGAGAGAAATGCTGACAATGAAGCTCATCAGCGGTACCTCAATGAGATAGAGTAAAAGTGATTCTTTTGTACCGGAAGGTTTTGCTCTCTTGAAATGGATCCTGTGAAATCTGAACCAGTGTCACTGCTCGTATTCATCCCATCCTTCCCAGGTGGACCACTGAATAGATGGTGAAATGATCACGCTTGTTCTACCTCAGCCAAGGTCAAAGCTTTGGTTTATATAAGTGATTATGTCAACTCTGACTACTTCTGAGGGGACCCCATAGGGACATTTTCCCTGAGTCAAAATGTTAAAGAAAGATCTGTCTCAACATCTAATGGGTTCTTTCTTTGATCAAGCTGCACCTCTCCACCAGGTTAGACAAAGCTTAGCTTGGATGTTTTTATGTAATTAAACAAATCAGTCATGAAGGAAATGCAACTTTTCCTTTCTTTTTTTAAAGTCCACCGATATTCACTCAGTCCTCTGTTAACACTGCTGTAAAGACTTTCCAATCATACCATGAACTTGAACCACATCACACTGAGAGGTCTAATTTAAATAACTGTGTGGGCAGGAAGGGCCTTTTTGATAACCTACTTTGAGCTCTCTACAAACCTCCTCACATTACTCACATTGTTTCATATTTCAACATGTTAATAATAGAAACACGCTTTGCATTTCTTGAAACTTTGTTAAAATAATGAAGAGACTTTACGTTTCATGAGCTGAGCCTGTCACGGTTTTTAAACAAACAGTGGAAGTTCATTGAGGGTCAACAAGTTCGCGTGAGATCAGTAACAAGAAAGCGCTTTCCTGTTGTAAAGTGGACCCTGCTGTGTTTTCACCTGATAGCTGCATCATGTTTCCTGCCCCACAAAGTTAATTAGCTCTTTGTTAATGCCCTGGCTTCTTGAGGCCACTGACTAACCACCAGCTCTGTGTGATCTGGAGATCATTTCCATACAAATAATAAATTATGCAGGATTGTCGAGTAAATAAATGGAAAAACTTATAGTTTGCAATAGGACGAATAAGTGTGCAAGTAAATAAATCAGCTGCTTTAGACCAGTATCAGCATTTTTTTTTGCTTAGTTATTTCATTTATCCACAGCATCACACCCCACTGTTAGATTTTGTTATCTTTCAGCCACCTCAGATATCGACTCTTGCATTTACTAAACTAAAAAGAAAAAGTCAATCCAACAATTCATATACAAAATACAACCAAGTATATTTTTCTTTGTTAGGCGACTAGTAGGAAAGGATGTTTAGGCCTGTCCATTATCCAATGATTTTTCTCTTTTTTTTCCATTTTTATTTGTAAAAAATTTATATGTGTAAATTTTATAAAGTACACATATAAGGAGTCCAAAATCTAAAAAAATGTTCAAATAACTAAATCTTCTGTGTCAGTTTTGGTAATGAATAGACTTTCAAATTTCAAATGACCTGAAGAATACAACAGTACCTCTTTTTTAACAATTGTGCATATAGGTAAAACGTTACATATTAAATATATTACACATTCATAAAGTGGTGTGACATATTAAATGCCACACCACTACTATGTGCTACTATGTAATGGGGTCATTCCAAATATTAACTTTCAGCTAATTTAGCCTCTTATGTACATGTGTGTTTGCACATGTTTCAATGAATTGCTGTACCTATTTTCCCCAACTGGTTAAAGCTGATGGCTGAGCCTGGTTCTTCCTGTTAAAATGGAGTTTTTCCTTCCCACTGTCGCCAAGTGCTTGCTCATAGGCGGTGGTCTGATTATTGGGGTTTTCTCTATATTGTTGTTGGGTCTTCTTACAATATAAAGAACATTGAGTCAACCATTCCTGTGATTAAATAAATGAATTGAATTTTCCAAGTAAAATATTAAGAAATGATGGATGTAAATTCAAATAAAATTTCATTTGCTAATAATAGCACGGCTTGAAAAAAGTTATTACTGCGTCACACAGGTGCACTTCTGTACACTGTCATATTTGTCAGACACGATGCAGAGTGGTGACTTGGTTCAAGTATCGATATATTTTGGTGACTTTATTTTTTATCCTTCATCGTATATCCCTCTGAAGTTTTGCCTTAAGTAAAGCTGCGCTGACCATGTGCGATGCATGTCTCCTTTTGGTTTCAAGCTCTTCTTGTGAATTACAGGAAAGTAGTGAAAGTAGTGTGGTAAGCAAATTTTTTCGTTTTTTCACATCATCATGCCTTGAACATTTCAGAGACAAAGCACAGCTTTACAGTTATGCAGAAATGTCCCTCTAAAACTATATTTATCTGGAAACCTATTAAATGTTTAATGGAGAATCTGCAGACTGTAAGTGTAAATCCAGTGGCACACTGTACCAGTTTTCTCTGTTATTACAACAATGAAATGGCAGAAAGCCGACTCTATTCATCTGGACAGCTTCACTTCGAGACTGCAGAAGGATAAAATACAAAAATTGAAAACCTAAATCCAGGTGAACACAGACAACTTCCTGTCCATTTGAGACACTCCAGGACAAACCTCAGCCCAGTTTAAAAAACAAAAAAAACAACTGGGCCAACATTTAGTGCCTGGAGATATTTCCTCGATATTTTTGTTCAACCCGTGTGACAGCTTTCTCAGTGAACCTAAAGAACTTATTCTGCTGAATATGTTTTTCAGCATGCCCCTGTTGGCCCTAACCACACCACCATTTTATTATTATTATTTATAAACTGGCAAATCCCACTTAATCTGATGATGTGCCTGTCAGTAGCATCAGGATGAGTTGCAGCTGCACATACAGATGTATCCAGGTTTAAGTGGGCGCAGTTTAGGCTCTGTGTTTAGTCTGCATGAAGTCTGCAGTTATAAAGTTACTTTATAGTACCTGTAACTTCTATTCTCAGCAGCAGCGTACAGCAGCACTCAGAAAGCGCAACAAAACTCTGACAGCTCCCCTTGCATGTGACACCGTCTCAGAAATGCAAACCCGGATTACTCGCGGAGGACATGAGCGTAGCGTTACGTAATGTAAATAAAAACATTGCAGCCGACGCGTGCACACATTGGTGTGCGCTGCACGATGTCCCGGATGATGCTCGCACCGGAAGAGAAGGGGCAGCTCTCCCAGCCATCTTGTGGCAGCATCCAGCGAACTGGTCGCATCAAGCCTCGTAGAATCGGAGGTGAATCCCGTTGAAGGGGCGCCATCATGCCCGGACAACTGCAAGAAGGCTTCGGCTGTGTCGTGACCAACCGGTTCGACCAGTTATTGGACGATGAGTCCGACCCTTTCGAGATCCTGAAGGCTGCCGAAAACAAGAAGAAGGAGGGGGCCGCCGCTGCTTCCACCAAGACCGCGGCTCAAGCCGCTAAGCAGCCGAAGAAGGAGTCACAGAAGGACAGAAAGAACCCTCTGCTGGACAAAAAGGAGGAGACCCAGGCGCCAGTCCCCCTGAAGAAAGAAGGTAATGAAAAAGAAAGGAAGGGAAACAATGCACCTGCTTCTCTCGCTAATGAGCGATGCATGTTTATTTTTGCTTTTCGTAGCAACTGTCATGTGCAGCTCCCGTTAGCCACGTTAGCTCGACTCGGCTGAGCGAGTACACAGCGTGAGGTCAATATGGACCCTGTGCTGCTGTTATTAGAGGACAGACTAAAAATAAAGCCTCGCAGACGGAACGTAGCTGGACTTGAACACGTACCGAACCAGAGCGGGTTAAAGCCAGCAGCGAGGTGCAGACTGGCGAGCCTGTGTTGCAGAAATGGTTTCTGCTAGCGTTTGACAGAAAGGTGCAGTGTTGGGTTTCTGTGTGGAGGATACAGCTCTCTTAGCAGCTTCTGACTTTGCAAAGCAAATGTGGGGAGAAAGGAAAAGGCATCACCTGTGCTGGGAAGACTAGACAGCGCTGCTCTTGTTATTATCCCTAACTAATCTTATTAGAGTGTATTGGTCTTAATTGAATTCATCCAAAGCAAGTAAATAGAGCCATCTTCAATGCAGTTACATGAAGTTCTCATTGTGTGTACTGCTGAAAGGAGATGATGGGAGACCACACATCAGGTGATGCATTTGTTGTTTTCTCGTTTTGTTTAGCATTTCCCTACACACACACACACACACACACACACACACGGTCTAAAATCTAAACAACACAGCTGAGCATAAATTCAGCTTGTGCTCCTTTGATTTGCAGGTATCAGGCGGGTGGGAAGAAGAGCAGACCAGCAGGGCCAGTCTGGTTCCCAGCACCAGGGCGCGCAGGGCGAAGGGCGACCTGGAGACAAGAGGCCGGACCGAAGACCACCCCGCGAGCGCCGCTTTGAGAAACCTGCTGAGGACAAACCCGAGGGGGCCGGAGAGTTTACTGTGGAAAAGTGAGCAGCAATGATGAGAGAGATGGAGGGCTTATTTAAAACATGCCGGCTGGTGCAGACGTGGGCACATTGACAAGACATGTGCAGGGTTTGAGAGCTTGCAACTGTTGTTGATGGAGTGCATGTTTTTCTTAACATCACGTTCATCCGTGTGTTTTAAATTGTATCTGTTTCTGTGCACCAGGCCTTCTGGAGACAGGCCCCCGAGAGGGCGTGGTGGCGGCCGGGGCGGGCGCGGTGGAAGAGGGCGGGGCATGGGCCGAGGCGACGGCTTTGACTCCCGTGGCAAACGAGACTTCGACAGACACAGCAGCAATGACAAATCGTAAGTATGCGCTGAGCTGAGGTCATGAGTAGAAATCGCCTACCAGTGCATTAAAGCTATTTTGCTTTATATTATTTTCCTATTTTGTCATGTAAATACTGTTACAATAGATGTTTATACTAAATATGCGTACGGTTTCTAAAAATGAGATCTGCAATCTCTGAGCTCAAAGATAAATAAACAAGCGCTTATTTTTTCCAGTCTTTGCTATGTATGATGTCAGAAACATGGGATGTGTCAGGCACACTGCTGTTCACTCCTTCTGTTTATGAGGGGCAGCCAATCAGAAGAAAGCTAGTTTAAAAGGGGGAGGGGCTAAAATATAGTTTTGATTGGATAATCAACTGAAGGGCTTTACCAAGGCCCCGTATAAGATTACAAAAAGAGATTATTTTGATCTGTAAATCATGCAAAGCTGCTCTACTAGAAACCTAGACCCAGCAGCTCCTGACTATATGGATTCTGTGAGAGTCCAGGGGGAACAGCATCTCAAGAAAGTGGTTCTTTATGTTGTCTCAGGCTGTAATCAGCACTTCCCTTAATGAGAAGAGCCCCTCACTGTGGTCCGAGAGAATTTAAGAGAACTCATACACCGTTGGCCGTCTTCCCTTTCTGTTTTCGCTGCAGCAATCCGAAGAGCGAGGAGAAGCGTGGCGGAAGCGGCTCGCACAACTGGGGCAACGTGAAGGACGAAGTGAGGTGAGTTTCCCCAAACAGACACATGGCCTGTTTGTTGGAGCGCCGCTGTCAGCAGGCGCATGTGATATTTTTACAGACTGTGTGCACTCGCTCTCTTTTGAAGTGCTTCTGGTTTTGTCATATCACAGGATGCTGCAGTTTAAGGATGTGTTGGGATGTTTCTCTGTTTGCTTTAAGCTTGGAGTGTCGCTGTTTCCTTTGTAAAGAGGCTCAGACAGTTAATGTTTCAGCTAGAGGAAGCTTACCATTACTGATACAGAGGTTGTGCATCTTTGTTCCCAGTGAGGCTGAACAAACTGCTCCCCCTGAGACGACCCCAGAGGGCGAGGAAAACGCACCTGCTGGCTCCGAGAACAAGTGAGAATCCTGTGTCCTTGTGTTGGATGGATGTTGGATGTTTGGATGGAAAAGGATCCCCGTGTGCTAAGTTATTAAGTTGTCACATTGCGTTTCCGTTAGCGTTTGCACTGCTGTTGTGACGCAACAAGGGCGATTTTGTTAAACGCTGCCTCTGACCTTTTGGCCTCAGGATTAGAGGGCATGTATAGAGGTAAGAGGATTGGCGAGTTCCCACAGTGTTGTGTGTTCCTGGCATTGCAGAGAGAACGAGGTCGAAGAGGTGAAAAATGAAGGCCCCAAAGAGATGACCCTGGACGAGTGGAAGGCCATGCAGGACAAGGAGCGCACCAAGGTGGAGTTCAACATCCGCAAGCCCAACGAGGGAGCCGACAGCCAGTGGAAGAAAGGATATGTGCTGCACAAGTCCAAGAGCGAAGACGTGAGTGTGGTGTGCTGAAAGCTTTTCTCGCCCGCAGCTTAGACCTTTAAGTTTTAGTCCTTTGGCTCCCTGAAAAAGACCTTTGCCATCTACACTTGGGATGTTCCTGGGGACTAATTTACAAGTCAAAAACTATTGCGCATATATTTAAAAGCCATTGGAAACTGTTAATCAGTTTATATAATAACTGGAACATATTGCTTTTCTGCATGTTGAAACAATCATTAAGTTATTACAAAGTAAAGAGACTTTTTTTTGTCTGCAAACCCCATTATGTAGACTGTTTTCCCTTGGTTTTTACTGGTGCTTGATAGGATGTAATGCCCTAGTACTGTCAGTTTGGGCGGTGATGCAGGTACAAGCTCTTTGCCAACAGTCTTTAACCACCGTGCATCACCAGCAGTAAAGCCGATGAGATGTGGTGAGATTGTACAAACGAGAAACGTGAAAAGCCAAAGACGGCTGCTATAAGAAAGTCTCGTGTGGAGCTTCAGCTAGTTAGTTTGGATGTGTCACAAAGTTGCTTTTCTGAAATGTGTAGCATTGCACACACACATTATTCGATTAGCTTGGCAAGTGCAGCCTTCATTACATGCAGGTTGATGTCCACATGCATGTGCAAAGTGTGGTTACGTGGTGCTCTGACGCCACCTACATAAAACAGGTTATTTTCTCCATCAGAGTCATGCACAATCATCCTGGCTGTCATTTGTCTTACTTTCCACCATGCTTGGTTACATTTTCTGCCGCACAAAGAGACAGGGCTGCTGCCATCTGTTGAGGCTAGAGTTGTACATCAATACATTCTGAACAGTCATTCGGTAATTGACTGTTCTGCATCAGATCTAGTCAGGCTCAGGCAGCTTAGACTTGCACGCTGATGATTTTAAGTTTATTGTGATTATTCCAGTTGTTTACTTTGATGTGTGTGTGTGTGTGTGTGTGTGTGTGTGTGTGTGTGTGAGAGAGACAGAAATCTGGCTGTAGACACTGTGGGCTGACAGGTCACAGCTGATATAGATATTTAGATTCGTCTTCCTTAACCATGTTTAAAGTGGACAGCATGTATCCTTGTATTCCGTTAGTAACTGCATTTAAATAGGCAATAGTGACAGGCTTGCTGTGATGTGTGTGGTTAGTGTCAGGTAAACATGCTCAGGCTGTTTGGTTGGTGGTCACTCTGCTGTCTAAAAATAACTCTGTGGTTTGTTCAATTTCCAGAGACCTGTTGGGGCTTTGATCGACACCGCAGAGACAGAACCAGAATCGCACAATCTCTACCACAAGGTACCTGCATTACTCACACTTGTTTTTTCATTCACTCAGCCCATAAAAATGTTCAGTGTTAGCTGCGACTCAGTGGCGATACCTTTTTAAAATACTGAGAAGACATTAAAGCTGAAGGCAGGGTAAGAAGCAGAGCTCACTGATGGAACGCTGCATTTCTGATCCAAGCACAGTTGACATCTAGCGTGATGGCCATCTACGGTTCTTTATCAGCAGGCCGCCGCTGACGAGTCCAGTGACCACCATTTCCGCAAACCAGCCAACGACATCACATCTCAGCTGGAGATCAACTTCGGAGACCTTGGCCGCCCCGGTCGCGGGCGTGGGGGCGCACGTGGTGGGAGGGGAGGCCGCGGCGGGGGAGGCAGCAGGACGGCACGCGGGGGAGGACGTTCCGAAAAGGTAATGGCAAAAAAACAAAGCTGCCATCACTGCCGACAACAAAGGTTTAGTGTCCTGCACAAAAGAGTTGGCTCTCTGACTGAACCGGCTGTAAAATCACTGAGTTGGAAAAACCTGCTGTGGATCACTAAGACCCTGTAATAACAGAGCACTGAACACATGCTTCACCACGCAAAACTCAGTTACTGACCTCATGTCAGTCAGGCAGGGGAATTGTCCTAATACTGGTATCTAAATTTGAATAAAGCACCTGCTTTTTCTTTTCTTTTTTTTCATTGTCAATAAATGTGACATTCATATTAATAATGGGTTTCAGGGGAATGTTAGTCAGTCTAAGACATTTTTTGGCAAAGCTACGCCCGGTCTGTATCGCAAAGTGTGTGTATGTGTACATCCAAGTATACGCTATAGTTGTTAGAACTTCATTTAATGTCCATGTATTTACTAGCTTAGTAAAGGCAATAAGTCAGTGTAATCCTATTTGACACATCTATACCGTTTCTTGTTTGTTTTTGACTATTTGAGCAGAAATGTGGATTATGCTTGAATTAATTAATAAAACTGGTTAAAAGTTGAAAAAAGAAATTATGCTATGGATAAAATGTCTTAGAGGAGTTCCAAATATTTTCCTCTATGCAGACAAAATCCTAAATATACATGTTTATAATATGTACAAATCCAGGTACAGTCCCAGCAGAAGTGTCAAAAGTAAGCTTTAAGACACTAACAAGCTCCCTGTAACTGAAGGGAGCTACAGAGGTGACTGATGGATTCAGCACTACAGCTGACCGCATATAAAGACAATTTACATACACTCCATTGATAGGAGCACTGCCTCCTTCACTTTACACCTACGTCAGCTGCTCATCCATAGAAACACATGTTGTGAAGGTCCCAGCACACGGTTATTGAGTCTGCAGGACATTGCTGACTTTTTATACACCATGTGCCTCAGTTATCACCAAGCCACAGCCTAAAACGCCAGAATTCGTAGATTAAATGATGTAGCTACTCCACCCAACCTGTCTCTGGGTTGGGTTGTTCCAATTTTAAAACCTAAAATTTTGCATTATGCGAGTTGAGTTCTTTTTGCTGTTGTTTAGTTTGATTGAGAGATAATACGCTCTGTTGTTTTTCCAGCTGACACTTATAAACTTGATAGATTCACACACACCAGATCAGCATCCTTGGACTTTTGATTGTTAACCGTACAATAGGCCGTTTTACCCGTCAGCTAACTGCACTAAAATACTCAAAAAGGCCTGAGCTCTACAGACACACAGTGATACAGTTCAGTGACTTCAATTAATAGAGGTGAAGCCTCCCAGGTATAATAGTAGCCACAGACACCTGTGTAGGCATCTGCCTGTCACTCAAAGTGGCCCTAAAACTGCATTATTTATGAGTATTTAAACAGCTTAAATGGGTGTGTTATAGAAGGAGTAATGATGGGGGTTATTGGTTACAGAGATGAAACTCTTTTTGTAGCAGGCTGTAAATGCTTTTCTTCAGTGAAGTTCTGCATTTTAACATGCGCGTATAGGGATTGACTCACTTTTGGAGCCAGCCTCAAGTGGCCATTGGAGGAACTGCATGTAAACCAGCTTCATTTCAAGCCGTCCTAACGTTGTCCTGGTTCTTGTCTGCTTGTTCC
Source organism: Pelmatolapia mariae (assembly GCF_036321145.2). Classification (NCBI taxonomy): domain Eukaryota; kingdom Metazoa; phylum Chordata; class Actinopteri; order Cichliformes; family Cichlidae; genus Pelmatolapia; species Pelmatolapia mariae. The sequence continues at coordinate 10,116,686 of NC_086243.1, read as the reverse complement.
CACCAGGCTAGTGGAGTGTCAGTCCCCAATGTGGATGATCCTGAGGCCTTCCCAGCCCTGGCCTAAAAAGGCTCCCTCTTTCACCACCAGCCCACCCATCAGCCCTTCCGGGCCCCCCCCTCTACGAGGCTTGCATGCTTACCACATCTTCAAGTATATAAGAAAAACAGAGAGAAAAAAAATTAAATGACACAAAAAGACTGTCATCCCATACCACTCACACCACCCAAGGACTTAAATTTTACCTGTTTTAAAGGAGACTAAAAGACAAAAAAAAAGGCAGAAAAGGACCTCTTGTTACACTGAAGTTTTGTATTTAGGAACATGAAAGCAGGGATGTTTTCATACTTTTTTTTCTTTCTTTTTTTTCCCCAGAGATTACGCATACTTCATTGATATTTTTTGTGCTGCTTGAATTTATGCATTTCTGCAATTAGATTGAAGTGTGTGTATTCCTCTCCTCCCCGTAATGACTTCAGCTCAGTATTATGGGGTCATCTTTAGAAAAGGCTTTGTACTGGAGTGTATTTTTTGGCCCTCCCAGTAATACACGCTGATGTGGTAGCACTACACTACATTAGAACCTTGTACTTGTACTAGATGTCTGAAGTACGGCTTAACATGCATTTAAAGTGTAATTACTTGGATCCTGACTATCCATCCCTTTGTGAGGCACAAGTTGAGGATGGGTAACCAGGTTAAATGTGACTTCTACTAAAGCTTGGTATTTTTCTGCTTGTCGTGCAGTGAAAGTTGATGCCTCTTCTCATTGTTTTTTGTTTTGTTTTGATAGTTTGCCTCTTTTTTTGGTGGACCAGTGGTTAGTAGTGTTTCACATCCCCTGATCCAGAAGTGCTACCCACTTTTATTTCTTTTCTTTTTTTAAGGGTGTACCGGGGCCCAATGTATCTTTAGGCTGGTCCTCTTAGGTCATACAGGCTATACAACTTGTAATTTCAGGACCACTAAGCAAATATTGTTTTGTTTTTGTTTTTTTGGTAAGGATATGCGTACGGGCGTGTGTTTGTGTGAGTGTGTGTTGTTTGCAGCAAAGCGTGAGAGCGTGCGTGTGATTTTTGACAGCTAGTTGCTTAGGATTTAAGCATTTTCTCTGCTGAACTTGCCGTTCTCAAACAGGAGAGTGCAAGTTGTCGCCTGAAGTAGTTCTTAATGTCTTTTATGAAGTGATTGTTGAAATGTAGGTGAGAATGATAGCGTAGCTAGACCATGAACATATCTCGCTCTTTTAGAGTATCTGTACTGTCTTTCAGATCTCAAAGCACTTGGTTTTATTAGCACCAATTCCTCTGAAGATTGTTTTTCTTCCCTTTTACTTTAAACCATATTTGATGTTTTATTTTGTTTTTGTTGTTTTGTTTTGGGGGTTTTTTGTAATCTTATTTTTATTTTAATCTGTGAACAAGCATCGATGCATAATTTGTCTGAAAGAAATGTCAGCGGTCATTGTGGAACAAGCTACAGAATGTAAAATGTGAGTTAAAGGTGCTCTCAGCTGCCTGTCTCAGCATTTTCCAGCAAGCATTTTAGTTTTTTTTTTTCTTTTAATAAAAGCAGGTATGTTTCATGTGTGGGTTGGGGTGGGTGCGGGCTGGGGTGGGGGTGGGGGTGTCACACCGAAGACCTGATGGAGTGAATTTTTAAAGCTTTACTTGTCATGCTCTGCAAAGACTTGCTGGCGACGCGCTGATACAACAGGCTGGAGCAGTTTTCCTCGTAGGACCGTTTGAGCCACATGACATTAAAACTTTCTCTGCAAACATCCCTGTTCTAATAAAAATGCTTTAGAGGTGTTACGTCTGCTCTGTCAGTGGCTCCTTTAAATGCATTCACAGATGTGCCGTTTTCGGTAGTTTATTTAGTGCCAGTTCCTCATTTAGAGAAACTGGCACTAGAGTGAAAGAAACAGGGTGTTGTTTTTATGGGAATTTAAACTGTTGTAAATGACTTGCTAGCCTGTAATCTGTCAGACATATCTGTCATGGATAATATGGAGTCATTTTGAGCTGGAAATAACACTCCTTAAGGTAGAAGCTGAAATCAGTTTTTGGCAAAGTGACTGTTGTATATATCCTTCATTTATCCGGCTAAAACATTTCATTACTGTTAAAAATGCCTTTTAAAAAAGAGATCAGGCCAAAGAGGGCAGCAACATTGTAACAAATGGATATTATAGATGTTATAGAGATACTTTTAAGGGACCAAAAAGGATAAGAATGCAACGCAGTCATAAAGATACTTGCAAAACAGGTAATTATCTTATATATAACCCCTTCATAAATCCTATTCACTACAGTCTGTTTACCATTTAAAGTAAATATATTAGATCTCAAACATACATAAATTCTGGAAATTACTTCATGGCACAAAACCTTCCATGTTGCAAACATGAGGTTGTGGTTTATTCAGGGCCTGTCTAGGCTGGAGTGAAAGAAAGTCGTTTACAAGGATTAGGGGAAAGCAGCAAAACAAGTAGCCTGATACACACCTGAGGCGAAAAAGAAGGGTTTACTGTCATTTTTCTTGCCCGTGTGGCTGGCACATAACCACTGGAATAACCTGGTTATTTCAGTGGTTATGAAGGTGGTTAGCTTTTTTTTTTTACTGTAGCTAGGTGTGTTACTACAGCATAAAATTAAGACGCTATTTTGTGGAAGTCATGCCTGCACATAGAAATTAAACCAGCTTTTATTTAGGTCGATTCAGATAGACATAACTGAATTAAAACATTTTTTAAAAAGTCTTAAACATTGAGATGTTTCCCTCCTTTCCATTTCCTTCTTCGCCGACGGGATTACCGAGCACAGTCTTTCACGCATGCGCGGGCAGACCTATTGGAGTTCCTTTTTTTAACAAACTTTGTGGACCCTTCTGATGGCGGCGCACGTCAAACGTCGGGGTGAGCCCGGCCAAAAGAGCTTGTCGTCTGAGGGAACATCCTCCACTACCGAAAGACAAACATCCGGGGATACCTCAGCGGTGCTGCTGAAGCTGTTAGCGGCAGGCTTTTACGGAGTCAGCTCGTTTCTCATCGTCGTCGTGAACAAAAGCGTCCTCACCAACTACAGGTAAAGGTGCAAAGTCTAGCCGCTGATTGATGGGGAACGTTTGACCAATTTTACACCGTTATCAATAATAATAATAAGAAGGGGTGTCAGATAAACTATACATACATATGTATAGTTGGAAAACTGTCAGAGAAATGGGTCCAGGTGAAACTTTAGGTACCACAGGACACGCACCCTTTGACGTAACCTCTGCCCCACTGCACACAACACACCCAGGGGTGCAGCTGGATGTACTCTGCACACAAGATAATGCTGGAAATGTATTGAACCACGTGTCTTCTATAATGTTATTATCATCATTGTTATTATTTGTTATAAACAAAGCTTTTTAAATGTAGGGTAAAAATAACTGATAGGTATAAATGTGACTGTGTTCCAGGAGAAGGTGCAGAATTTTAGCTTTAAAATGTCAAAAATAAAAGTAGCATACTATACCATAACACTGGCCACTTTATTGGGTACGCCTGTTCAATAATATCTAATCAGAGAAGAGAGATGATTTAAGTCACTTTCAACTGGTTTGCTTGTTTTTGCTGCTGAACTGCTGTGATTTTCCCAACTCAACAACCAACTCTAGAGTTTAGAGAGTATAATCAAAAATACAAATAAAGGAGAAAATACGCAGTGAGCAGTAGTTATCTGGGAAAGATGCCTTCTTGATGTCAGAGGTCAAAAAGTAACTCAACTATTTTTTACAACCAAGCTACGAATGCGTAACACATCAAACCTCTTATGAATCTCAATATGTGTGAGGGTCAGAGTTAGGCATAAACAAGATGAAAGCATGCATCCAAAACCGGAAGTCCTCCAAAAATTGGACAACTTCCAGGAAATGAAGCTTCTCATCCTCATGTCGTCTGTAATGGAATGTCAGGTAAAGCATCATTCATATGACTGAGTCATGTGTCGTCTTGTTTTACAGATTCCCGTCATCAACATGCGTTGGAATTGGCCAAGTAAGCATCTCTTTAAAGCTGTTTTCTGTTTATGTGGTAGCACCGTCTGATGTGCCGTGCCCCCCTTTCCTTTGCAGATGCTGGCTACGGTTGTAGTTCTGAGGATTGGGAAGATGTTGGGAGTTATCTCATTTCCAGATTTGGATTCGAGTATTCCACGCAAGGTGAGGTGGGGATTTATAAAGCTGAAAATCAAAAGATGAAGAACTGGTCAACGCATTTCACACATACCCTGTCTTTCCAGATGTTCCCGCTGCCACTGTTGTATGTCGGGAATCAAATATCAGGACTGTTTGGGACCCAGCGCCTCAAGTGAGAACTTCATAGAACATGACACGAGACGCAGCGTCCCAAATGTGACTTGCCAAACTTAACAGCTTGTATTTTTCTGCCTCAGTTTACCCATGTTTACTGTGCTGAGGAGGTTCAGTATTTTTCTTACCATGGTGTTTGAGGGATTCTTGCTAAAGTAAGAAAATAATTTTTTTCTCAGATTTTTCTGCATAAATAACTTATTTTAACACTGCCACCCATCTACTTTCCTCACAGAAAGACCTTTTCTACCTCCATTAAAATGACGGTGTTCACCATGATCTTTGGTGCTTTCATCGCGGCCAGGTGAGACGGTCACATACACAGACACTGCCATCCGCTTCGGGCTTTATGAAGAGGCACGTGTGTGATTCTTTGCCACGTTCTGTGGCGTTTTTTGCTTTGTAGCACCGACTTAGCTTTTGATCTGGAAGGATACGTATTCATAATGCTGAATAATGTTCTGACAGCAGCCAGTGGGGCATATGTGAAGCAGAAGCTGGACTCCAAGGTGAGCAGAGCAGCATGTCACACAGTATATATACTGGCTGTTTGTCATGAAGACTTTAAAGGGTCATCTTCTCCCATCCACGCAGGAGCTGGGCAAATATGGTCTTCTTTATTACAATGCTTTGATAATGATTTTCCCCACTCTGGCGTACGCTTACTACTCAGGGGACTTACAAATGGTAAGTTTTCAAACGCTGATTGGTTTGTAAGACTTAAGAGTCAGAGAGCTCAGATAATCAGTGCTGTGTGTGTGTGTGTATGTGTGTGTGGTGGGTGTTCGGGTACAGGGGCTGGAGTATAATGGTTGGTCTGATCACACGTTTGCTGTGCAGTTTGTGCTCTCCTGTGTCATGGGGTAAAGTAGACGCCTAATCGTCATTGTTTTTTCCATGATTGCCCACTTTGGTCTTTTCATCTAACTCTGCTTCGCTTCATTGCACAGATTTATTTTGATGTACTCCATCATGCTGTGCACACAGTACAACTCCGCACTCACCACCTCCATCATTGGCTGTATTAAGGTGAGTCATCTCAGGCTGGCTCACACTCACAGTTTGATGTATAGTGCGTACATGTGCAGTGACTTTCCCTGCGACATCCACAGAATATCCTCGTGACATACATTGGAATGGTGTTTGGAGGGGACTACATATTCACCTGGACTAACTTTATAGGCCTGAACATCAGGTAAGACAGATTCAACAGCTGAACTGTTGAGCTGAATTAGGACCAGTGTAGTTCAAAGATGATCGAGATATTTTTGTTCTGGGGCTTCCTTGTGTGTCCAGACATAAGTGGAAAGCGTATGAGAGGAGATCGGCAGTAAACTTCACTGAACACCAGATAGGGCATTGATTCATTCAGATACAGCAAAGAGAGGAGCTGAAGAGGGTTGCAAAGTGGCTTGCAGAAGCATAGCAGACATGGGTGGAGGAAGGAGCTCAGACTTCATTCGCAAAGGCTTAGAGGGCTAGAGATTGGATGGCAAACCCCTAAAAAATGTGTCCCGGTGTAGTGCCCAGCTGGCTGGCAATTAGTTTCTGAAGACTGCTGGCTGTTGCCAATGAAATCAGTTGCAAAGAGGGTGCTGCACCAAAAACCTCCTTGTGATTGCTTTGATAGCCAGTAGATCGCCATGATTGCGAGTAGTTTGGAGTAGTTTGCCAACTTGTCTGCAGACACTTTCCAACTAACTGCCAAGTGTTAGTGAAACTTGAGAAAATGATGACACAAATCGAAAACAGATACAGATTTGCCCAAAAAGTACAAGTTGTAGCTTACCACCACAATCAAAAAGCATAAGTTTGACTTCAAAGGTGAATGCTTTTGGGTGTCATGGTCTGGGGCGGGTCCACCGTGAAACCAGTTATATTTATATAAATCAACTGAATAAACGATTTGTCAGTCACAAGTTGTAACACATTCAGCCGACCACAGAAACTGTCTTTTAGAAACTGTCCTAATTTCATATCCTAATTTTTAACAACATGTTATGACCAATATTTATAAAACAGACAGCCATAAACTCATCAGGAAAGTGTTTATTAGAGTGGTCAAGGAAGAAAGCTGTTAGGTGGCCTTTAGATAGAATACAGGTTTAAGCCACTTCCACCTTTACTTCATTTTTCCAAACTGGAAGCTCTGCCCATGTTTTAGGATGTTTGTGGTAGGAAAAAGTCCAGTACTCGATTAACAAAAAAATACAGGAGCACATTTTCTCATCTTTGTTTCCCACAGCATTGCTGGGAGCTTGGTGTACTCCTATATCACCTTCACACAGGAGCAATCAAGTAAGAACAGTTAAAATGAGTCAAAACCACACAAGGTTTCACCTTGTCGATGTTTGGAATTTAACAATATAGTTTTTACACTGTGAAAAACTATATTGTTTTTCACTGTACGAGTCTCTGTACGAGTTCAGAGGATCGTACACAAAGTGGACGAGTCTCTGAAGTTAACTGCTTTAAATTTTAACAGAAAAGGCATAAACCGAAGAGTGAAACCCCTGGGACTGAAGAACTTCAGCAAAATTTTGGCGTGTCGTCTTCTATGTGGAAATGTTTTTATGAGTGGTGGCAAGCACAGAGAAAACTCGTGGATGTAGTGAAAGAGGACACACAGAGGGTCGTTCAGCCATGAGAGAGGACGATCTGCTGTGGTGATCCCTGAAAGGAGCAACCAAAAGACTATATGAACTTAATTTTTATAATTGTTCATTTTCATTAATTTCCAAATTAAAAAATATCTATTTTTCCAATTCTGTTTCAATACATAACTCGGAATTAACTGTACATCATAAATAATTTTCTAATGAAGCTGTTGTTATTCTGTTATTGACTCTATTTTGCACAGTAATTCAATGAAATGCCAGTATTATTCAAGTCATAGCCAGCCTTGGAATACACTTTATTTTTATTCACGCCATCATTTACATAGAAATAAAAGACAATATTGTCCAAACAAAAAAAACCCATTAACATTATTTGAGACAAACTCCTCTTATCTTCTGAATGCACGTTCAGTGATGGAATATAAAATAAAACATTTAATCGTTACGCTGAACAGCTACTGTACCAAAACATCATTAGGTTCTTTCAGGTGACACCTTCACATCAGCCAGGTCACTTTAACTCCTGGAAATCTGCTGTGTGGAAGCCAATTACTGAGGAATGACAGAAACTAAGCTCTGGTTTTAAAAAGAATCTCTGCATATTCAAAGCTGCACACAAGAAGGAGCTTTTTCTGCAACGAACTCTCTGAATCAGGGTCACACAGGAAAGGGAAGCAGTGCCAAACAGAGGGAAAGAGGAATGGCTACTTTGTTTTTTATTATTACAACCGTCTTGGAGAAACAAAAGCAGGAACAGTTTTCCAACGAAAAGCACAGCCTACAAGGAAGACCAGAAAATACAGACAAACAGACAGTTATAAAACCACTTGAGGTAAGAAATCTATACAAACTTTACATGAAAAATCACATTCTGACTAGTAAAAACAAAGTGTTGAGCAATGCACTGACTATGAAAATTCAAAAATACAGAGATCTTCTACATGGTGACTTATAATACAGGACATCACTGATGTCAGCTGCTTTACACAAACAAACCTGCAGGAGTCACCCTCTGGTTTATTTATCTGAAACAAACAGCCAGAAAAAGAAGTGAAGGAGTGAACATGGACTTCTGCTGGGTTCTGACGCCACATCTCATTGATAGAGACGGGAAACGTACAATCAAAGTGCAACTAAAGTGAGAACTAGCTACAGCACCAGCCTATTCCTCTTGTTTTTACTAAGCATCTTTATGACAGCGTAAGCATGTAATCACTTAGACATGTCCTGTTTCATCAAATCCTTATAACAGCAAGCAAATGGCTTCAATGGCAATCACCCATCATTAGACTAGGATTTATTTACTTTTGTTAAAAAATATAAATATCTTGTGTAAAAAAATATCGCAGGTGATTTATTATCTTTAAGAACAAATAGAAAAAGGGAATTCTTGGCAAAATTTTGTCAGGCTCCAAAAAGGGAGGCTGGGGATGTTTTGATGGACGTTATCTAGCTATGATACTTTGGGATGAGCTTGGGGGGGTTGATGGGATGGAAGGACGTCGGGGTGGGGGGGTAACTGCCGCCCCTCCTGGAGGACCTCGGTTGGCTGTTCTTCAAGATGTGATTTTCAGTGACCTTTGACCTGAAAGCCAGTCTGTCTCTCTCTGTCAGGAGATGCTATGCTCATGGGTCAGTAGGGTTCATTTTCCTCATCCTCTGCCCCCCCAAATCTACCCATCACTGGAGAAGTACAAACATTTTTCACCCCCAAGTCAGTGTCTGTTAGTCAACGCTGCTCAGCTGTGAAGCCATCAATTCTCCTGCGTTCTGGATGGTTCCACTTCGCTTTGGCACACGGGCTCTGCCTCCGTCCTGCACCTCTTGGCCGGCCTGTCGGGTGCTGTGTCCCTGTGGTCTAGCAGAGGCTCCAGGGAGCCATTTCTGTCGAGGGTGGGTGCAGTGGGCTGGCTGCAGCCGTTGGAGTTGTTGTCTGAAGCTGGAGGCGGAGCTTCCGGAGGATGGGACGGACCGTTGGACTGAACGCCCTCAGATTTGACTTGGTTTGCTGGCGGCAACTGAGCACCATCCACCGTGTGGCTTGCAACACCTAACGAAGAAAGATGAAACACGGGGTTAGATATATTTAACAAGTTTAAGAAAAAAAAAGCCATTCAGGTGTTGTCGGATGTTTTTATTCAGCTTCCTGAGATTCCACCATTTACAGGGAGTGCAACCTTCATGCAGAGGTTTTACAGATGTGATCACGTCACATTACTTGTCAGCCTTTTTGGACATGTAATAATCCTGAAACATAGTGAAAAACCTACTAAACATGCAGATGCGATAAACCATGGCATCTATGAGTAAACAAACAAGTGTATATACTCAGAGGAACGTCTTGATGCATTCTCAATCATCCAGGTAAGTAAATCTGGACGTAGCGTTTTCAGTGGGAGACTGCCACTGAAAACGCTACGTCCAGATGAACAGAATCAACCTTTGGAGATACTCAAAGTAAAACATGACTAGCATGTTGCTCATTATGTGGAGAAGCTGGGCAAGGGAGGGCTGACGATGGATATCAACCTTCGCCTGCCGAGTGTGTTTACTGATGCTGTGAAGTGTAACCCTGGCATTCTCCCTGACTTCACGCCACACAATATATGTCAGTATGTTATCAACAACCCATCAAATTTTATTGGACGAGATCTGAATTTCTACAAAAGCTTCAGAGATTATCAGCATTTTGTGTTAAGATGGGTAACAAATCCCAGTCACCTCAGGTTTACCTGATTATCATTATTGACATGTCTCTGTGCATTATCCCATACATTGTATTAGTCATGGAGCTCATTTCTGATTAATGACAGTAATAGTGAGTTGAATTGTTGAGGATATCCATAATTTTCCGTCAGTAAGCGCTGCTGTTAGCTCCAGTTTGCTGCCATTCACAGGTGTTTCTGACACTTTTTTGAAGTGGATCTAAAGTGGGCAGACTCACACTTAGCAAATAAACTCTCGTGATGTGAGAAGGTAATCAAGCTGTTTATCTGAGAAAAAGTACTTAAAGAGTTTTAGGCTGGTTAAGTCGAATATTAGCTGGCAGGATGTTAAGCTTGTAACGTTATGATGCTGTTTAGCCATCTCTTGTCAGCTGTCCGGAGACGGGAGGGTTATGTGGCTGATCTGCTGACGATAACTAATTCATGTAGGATTACTTATTTTAGAACCCTAACTTCAGTTTAGGAGGAAGAGGATGAGATGGTGAGGCGAGACTGGAAGTGGAGGAGACAGATGAAGGAGATAAGAAAGAAAAAAAACTAGCAAGAAAATGAAAATACAAATCTAAAAATTTTAAATGGTCATATATTGTTTGAAATGACTGGTGATTTATAATACAGTAGCTTATAATTGTTTTACTGTTATACTATTTATCTGATGTCTGTATCCGTCAACTGGTTTTTTTGTTTTTTTTTCGTGGTCTCTGTCTGAAACAACAGGAAAGTGATTTAAAAAACATTCTTTCTGTCCTTGATGATTGCTGCACCCAACCATGCAGCAGAATACAGGTGTGAGGGGGAAAAAGTGGTGATACTGTCACGGCCAGGCGGATCAGCTGCACGCTGATCAGCACTCTCTCTGTTTCTCTCTCTTCCTTTCTCTCTCCTCTTCTCTCTCGCCGGGGCGGAACTCACTGTGGGTTCACGCCCTCGGCCCACGCCCTCGGGAGATGAGACACCTGGGTCTCATTAAGGTGATCGGTACTTAAGCCAGGAGGCGACTGCTGTTCGCCGCTGGATCGTTGTCTACCACGCGTTAGTGAAGCCAAGCTACAGCAAGTCAGTTAAGAGTGTTTTCCTGTGTGCGTCGTACTTAACCCTGTCTCCTTGTCTACAGAGCTCCCTGGATTTCCCCCCCGTGTGTTTCCCGTGTGGCAGTGTCGGAGTGAGAACTTGTGATCGTGTGAGTGGATATTCTGAAGAACGCGTGCTTTCCCCTGGACTTCCCTGGAGACCCCTTCTCCCCTCACTCAGCTGTATATAGCACCCCCTGCACATTCTTGTATATACACCTGGTGCATTGTAAATAAACCTTTCTTGTGAGCATCAGAACCGGAGTCCTGCGCTTGAGTCCTCCTCCAAACCGTAACAGATACTGTCTATGTAAACTACATATGAATGACTGTATTGAATATTTAAGTGATGGTTAGAGTAACTTTAAGTCAGTTTTCAAGCACAGGATCATAGTTTGTCTTAAATTCTTGTCATTTGCCCAAAACTCTCATTAAATGGAAGGCTGGTTATATTTTAGGATAAATGTGGTGCACTCATAATGTGTATTTATCAGTTCACCATTCTGACTGCTGCTGTCTTCTCTCTCCGAGTGGCTGGCGCTGCTGTTGGAGGTGGTGGGAGGAGGCGACGCTGCCCTGCTGGATGTCGCACTCTCCGTCTCATCCAGTAATCTGTCCATATAGTCTCTGATGATAGAAAGCAGTGCACACAGTCTGTTACACAACCTCAACTGTTCATATGGTTTAGCAGTCTGTGTGGTCAGGTGTCCCTCCCCAGTCTGACAGTGACTGTGGGTGGTTTCTACGACATTACAATCTATAGCTTCACTTATACGATGGCTTCTATAAACCAGGTTTGATTCTTTCACAATCCTTAAAGACAGAGCCACAAAAATTAAATAAATCCGACATGCAAAAGTATAACTTGGAAAAGACTTTATAGTGTAGCAAAGACCATGTTTTGCGCGCTCCAGTTTCAGGAAGTAAACTGATTTTCCCATTTTGTTAAATCAGTGAGTCTAAAGTTTAACTTTTAAAACTAAGATTTAAGTTTCTTTCTTTTTTTTGCTTTTTTAAAACATGCACTACACATGTATGATTTTATCATTCATGCATCTCTAACAGTTCAGATTCGAGCCACCAAAGAAAGCACCAATCTTTACTGCTATGAACCACCAGCATCTAACCAGAGTCTTCAAACCACAACTCTGCAGGGATTAAGAGATGCTCTTTTTGTCTACAATCAAGGAAATAAAAAGACAAATCTCTGCTGGAGCAGCTGCTTGAAGATGAAGATGACGGTCAGCAGGTTCAAAGAATAGCTTCTTCAAAGAGAAAAATACAGTTCCCACAAAATCCCATATAGATTTGCACAAACTGGCTGAAAAAGAAGATAAAATGAAGAGCACCTGCCAGTCCACTGAACTAACCGTAAAGAAGAGACAGCTCAGAGAGATGTTCAAGCTAGAAAATGAGAACAACTGATGACCACTAAGGAACAGAAGGAAGCAGCAAACAAGGCACAACAGAAGATCCTCAACAACCAGTTTCAGGTACGCTGCCTCAGCAGACTATTTTATAATAATGTGGCCATCACTGGTGCCAAAGGGGCTTTAACCAAGCATTTGCAAAGCTCTTAATACTTAAAAAAGAAGATTTTTACATAAGCAACCTCACAGTCGGTGGAGGTTGCACGTTTTTCCATTACTAATTTTCTATGAGCAATGTTCTTCAAAATTGCATACACTTTTTTAAAAGTAAACTTACGTGACACCGGGGTGAAGGTTGTATTTCCTTTTCCCAAGTCTGGTTTGCTGTGCAAAGAAATCATAACGCTCAGACTTCTTCCACATGTAATAAAAGGCCACACATTCTCCTACAGACCTAGTTCTCACCTGAAAGATTTAATTCAGCAGACATGAAATGACCATTATTACCATCACCTGAAGACACAGTTTCAGGACAGATTCAAGTAAGAGACAAATCAAATTAGAGCTTAGCAACTGGAGAAAAGTCAAATGATTTGCAGACATTTTAAAATCTTAACAAATCAATTTTACTGGTCTCAAAAAGCAAAAAGGTTCAAATGAAGCAGATTCCAACCCTAAGTATCCAGAAAACCACTTGATAGTAAACATCTCATGTTAGAATCAGAAATCTCTAACTAATGTGTTTTTCTCTCACCTTGTTGGCCTGTATTAAATGAAAGTCTTTCCCATAAGCTTTCAGTCCTTGTTCAAAATTTCTACATTCTTCTTCAGTCCAGACAGAGAGCTCCTCTGTTACAGAGAGTTATAAGTGTTAATGTTTCATTTGAATTCAACTGTTTTTTTAGGAGAAAATTCAAAATGCAGAGGGCTACACAGACAAGAAGAAAATGTGAAGAACATCTGTGAGTAATAGATTACTTACCTCTGGCTGCTTTTACATTAAATCTAAGTCTTCTTAAAGCTTCCTCTGTGTCAAAGTCACATTTCACCAGTTCATACAATGCCTACCGGCAGGATACAGACAAACAGGTTTAGATTAGACGACAGTTATACATAACAGCACGTGATCTGCTTTGTGTGATTTGATTCAAGCTACAGAAGAGCTGCTGTCACCTGTTCATTATCTTTGATATGGGATCCCTCTGGGATTGCATCCACTCCTTTCTCCTCTCCCGTCCGCCTGGAAGCCTCTGTCAAGAACTCCACAACTTTGCCTTCAGGAAGACACTCGGGGTTCCACAACAGCTGGTCATCGTTTTCGTAAACTGAAAGTACAGGTTCAAATGAAACGAAGGGCAAGACATCAACATTTTATCCTGCAAAGCCTCCTCGGTTTATCTGGATCCAGGAAGGCTGAGAAAGGTTATGGTGTAAATACACAAAAACCCAACTTACCTTTCTCATTGTCTTTGTATTTGCACAGACCCACAGGAGTTTCTGCCTGATACATGGAACCCACCATAATCTCCTATTGGGAAAAACATAATTTACACTGAGTGTAGCCCGACGATTATTTCAGAAGTGTACTAAGAGCACAAAAAAAGATCTGGATCTCTTTTATGGCAAATATTTGTATTTATTTTATTAAATGTTTACACATACATATAAAATGTATCAATTCACATAGCCTAAATCGCTGTTTTTTTACAGTTAAAATAGATACATAAATAACATATACTATTCAGTATTAAGTTAACAACAAACTCATAATTCTGCAGTGGTGACATTATAAGTCAGCAACTCATCACAGAGACGGCCAAATGAATTCAGCTTCATCTGATGGTGCACATGTCTTTTTTGCTTTACCTTTTTCCAGTCTTCAGACGGAACATAATCTTCATCTTCATCTGACTCCTCCTCGGCATCATTATTGCCTGAGACATAATGTGATATTTACTTATCCAGCTGTTTACAAATATAAAACAACACAAGTAAAAAGAAGGAAGATAAGAAAAATGCATTAGCAGTACAACACATACTTTCAAAGTACTTGAGTTTCTGAGGGCGAATAAGTTCTGCTGTGCCGAGTGACCTGACTGAGCGCGTGCGACCCTCTGAGGCTGCCTGGGTCTCACCTGCCTGTTCCAATGAGTTCTTCACATCCTCACTCTGAAAAAACAAACAAACAAAGCAAATCACAAAAAGTTAGAAAAGTTTAAACAATTTCAAAAATCATCTGCCACTCTTGACAAAAATCCAGCATGCATGTGTAGCTCTGTGTGGGTACTTCTTTCTCTAACAGAACTCAAAGCCCCCGCATGTTTGTGTGATTTTATAACCACAACTTTACCTGACAATATCACATAAGTGAAAGATAATGGCTGATTTGCATGAATGTCTCATTATGTTGTTTTTATCCCGTCTTTTACACAGACCACACCCTCAGTCCTCACTTAATCAATAGTATAGAGAAAGAGAGTGGCAACAACGCCCCCATCACAAAGCAATACTGACCACCAGAGTTGGGCGATTTGCTTCACAGTAAATTCTATTGGCCCAATGAAGCATCATCGAAGACTGATGGCTATGCTGCCTGGTGGCAGAGGAGCCTTCCATTATAGTAGTGCTAGCCACCCTCTGTGAGGTAAAAAAATTTACCAGCAGCCCCCAGTGCCATTCCTCAGCCTCCAGCACCTATGGTATAAATCTGTAAGTAATTTTCAGAAAAGTTTACTTCTGATCTTGACCTTGAGGTCACCAGGATTCTAATTCAACTGAGATTTTTCGTAGATGCACTTATGGTATGAATTTAAAAATCTTATGTTGCCTCATTCTCATGTTATTCCCAAACTTGGGTGTCCACGCTGGCAGCTAAGATACTGCGCAGGACTCTTGCGCCCCCAGGCCTCTGGCAGAGGACCCAAGCTTAAAGGATAGACTGCCCGCAGGGGCGAGAGGCCAATTTTTTTTTTTTTTTTTTTTTAAAACACACATATGTATATATATATATATATATATATATATATATATATATATATACACACACACACACACACACACACATACATACACATATACATATATATATATATATATATATATGTGTGTGTATATATATATACATAATATACATAATATACATATATATATACACACACATGTATATATACACACACATATATATATATATATATATATATATATATTAGCCATAGCTAATAGACAACAACAAAGCGCACGTACGCAGAGCTTACGGTAACATTCTGTTCAGAGGGAAGAGTCACAAGATGTACATACAGTTGTAGGCACAGAGGGCAATGACACACAAGCCCTCCGAAACATACCTCATTTCTTTTCAGCTCGCCCGTGCTTCTGCTGCTTTCATCATTGTCAAGTTCCTCATCCTCTTCCTCATCATCCTCCTCTTCTTCTGGTTCTTCCTCTTCCTCCTCATCCTCATCTGCTGGTGATCTGCCGCCCCCATAACCATACAGACTCAGCAGCTCATCAATAGGCATCTCTCCCTCCTATTAAAAGCAGATTGGTTTACTGATGCTTGGGTGTTACGTTTCTAAAACTCATACACATCATAACCTAAAAATCCTTGTGTAATAATTATTTGTCCAAATTAAAGTTCAAGATTAGTTTACCTTGATCCTTAAAACTTAAAAACGTCAGTTAGTTTGATTTGATTTAAAGTTTGATTATTCTTTGAAAAAAACAGAACAAAATAGACTTTAAAGGTTCAAACCGTTCCAATATCATGTTCAGCCACAAGAGGGCAAACCAATACAATGAAAATCATTGCTGCATGAACTTGTCTTAAAATGTCTACATACTTACACAGTGAGACATAAACAGAAATTGAAGTTCAATTATACAGAATAAACATTTCAGCCCTGAGCGAGCTATGCTGTGAAAAACATGGAATAACAACAGTTACAATTTCTTCAACTAGAAACAAGAAATAATCACATTATCGGGGACCTGCACTGCATTTCCCACTACCCAGTTATTCATTATCTATTCTGTGTAGTCAGTCAGTGGAGGTAAGGTTCCACAGACTGTGGCATCTACTGACCAAAATACAAAGTAGTGCAAAATGGAGCTTAGAGTGCAACTCTCCCTACAACCATTACCACACGGTTGTTGTTTAATTATTCCACCATGAATTACTTAAATGGAAAGTGAAATTTTGTGGTCTGCTCCTATTTCCCATTGGGTCACACTGGTGGATGTTTGATTTGGCATATGGCAGATGCCCTTCTGGAAACAACCTTCCCATTTATCCAGGCTTGGGACCAGGATTAGGTAGAAATCAACCCAATGCAAGATGTTACTTTATGATTTTAAAAAATCTAATATAGCAGCTGATTTTTTTTTTCTTTCAGACATACGAAACAGGTAGATTTCCCTAACACAAGTTATATGTATTTATTAGTCCTTAGAAGATAATATGACAACACAGCTTAAAAATAAGCTTGTTTTACTGTTAGAGGTGTGGATTACTCTTTATTGCACTGCCTGACTCTGCTCAGATGTTTTTATGTTTATGGAGTTCTGAACAGGTGTTGCCAACCAAGAAGTTGCATCTGATGGATAAACTATACAACATCAACAGTCAGAACACGGTTGAGGCATATTTGTTTTGTCGGCCATTAAAAATGCCAATACGTCTGAAAATGGCTAGTACATAAAGATATAATTAGTCCGGCTTAAATACCAGAAGCACATTTACGTTACGATTCCCTGAGCCTGGATTTGTGTCTCCTCCCAGAAACAACCTAGGGATCTTTCATGTGTAAGGCAGCTGTGTTAACCACTACACTGTGGAGCCATTGAATAAGTTAGCAGAATTAAACAAAGTTAAACGAAAGTAAAAAAGTAACTGGAAAACATTATGTTTTAACACTAGTGTACCTTCAGCTGGTCAGCTGTTATCCATTCACTCAGTATGGTGGTATTTACAACTAAACCATTCAACTCTCTCTCTCTCTCTCTGTACTGCCTGCTGTAGAGCTACACTATTGTTCTGGCTGTAACCAAGTATGTTGTACTGGGTCGATCCATCCCCCCCCCCCCCACACTATTTGAAACTCAGGATTATTCCCTTACAGACTGTGAAAATAAATGTTGAACTACACTAGTGTTTTATTTACCCCATGGGCCTGACCAAACCAAATATGATCTCCTGACACAAACCCGTGTAAGATCTTCAATCTCATTGGCATTGGTCTCATCTGATGCCTCCAACATTTCCTCCTCCTCCAGGGTGCGCTCATCATCAAAGTCATGGACAAGCATTTCAGCTGATGGGTCAAAATCATGGTCATCAGAACCTGCTGAACCTCCTATGAAAGGAAGCATGAAAGAGGCAATGGAAATTTAGAAGGAAAATATGACAGAATTTAATCTTCATTTAAGGAAATTGCAACAAATTGTAAAGCTCTAAAGAATCACTCAGTATTTTTATTTGCATATCTTCACATATACTGTATGAGTGTGGGTGGCTGAAATGTTACTTTATGGTTTAATTTGTTAAATATTTTATTCTAAATTATATAAATGTTGAACTACGTACAAATTGAATAACCACATAGGATTACTTGAAGTACTGTGCACTAAACTAAGGACTTTTTACTTCAGTACTGCAGAGTACTGTAGTACGGACAGCACTAAATCAATCAGTGCCTAATTTTAGCCACTGCTCTACTCTTTGCTACATCTGTAGTGCAAAATGCAAAGCTGGCCACAGTAACACATCTCATCTGAGAAAACACCCGGTCAAAGGCAAAATATATCTAAAAGCTGAAGACTATATTGTGCTTGATTCACCAAAGGAGCTTCAGCTAACATTAGCAGATCTGTCTTTAACATATAAGAAGCTGAACACATGGAGGACGATGATTAAACCTTTTTCACAGTGCTGGCTGACAGTTTAACTTCAACTTCATGGGTTTTTTGTGTTTTTTTTACTTTTTACACTGGCTGCACTGCAATTTCTTATCAGACAGATAGATCCTTTATTAATCCTCTACACAAAATTACACTGCCATAGACGTTTCAACACAATCATAACACCACATATCCCAACCAGCAAAATATTAACTCCTAAATAAATCAGTTGATAATATATAAATAAAACTGCCAGCTAACATGTTCAAATATGCAAACATATCAATAAAATCATTATTACTATTATGCATTAAACATTCTTATAGTAACTGTTATAAAAGGGCTCAGACTTGCACATTGATGCAATCAGCCTTTTACTGAAGGTTCTACTGTTGATAATCTCCAGGGTGTGTGCGTGCAGAACTGAAACGACCACATTACATGAGATACCACATCAGAAATCTTATTTAGTCTAACATTGTTACTTAATATCGTAATATACAAACACTGTGACAGTGTTTGTATATTAATAAGATCACATGTGTCAAGATCACAGAAATTTTCAGATGATGATGAAGGCAGCTGGTGTGGTGAGTACAATGCTTAAAAAAATACTAATAATAGCAAAATGTTCCGATTAAGAAGTACGGACTTATTTTTTAAATTAGTATTTTGTAATATTAATTTCTCATTTCAAAATAAGTACAGGAAAAAACAGTGCTGTTTTAAACATAGAGGGTACCTAAGCCTAAAAACTTGATACATTTATTTTCCGTTTCAAACTAATCATAATTTAAAAAACAAACAAACCACAGAACACGATTAATATCGATCAAAATCAAAATTAATCCGTGTCTGATAGACAAAAGATTTAAAATCAGTGTCTTTCGACCAAACAACTACAGAAAGCCTCCAAATACATGTAAATTACCTGGGCTCGAATTCCCGAGGGAGGGCTGAAAAACAGAAAAAGAGCAACAAATTAAAAAATTAAAATAAAAAATAAAAAAAATGTAAATACTGTTAAAAAAAACTGCATCAGATGCAATACGTCATTAGATGGACAACAACAACATAAAAAAAAGCTCACTGCTGATTAACTTGACATATTCTAGTTCCTTTGACAGAGGACTGTAAACGGGAGCTGGGGAAAAGCGCGCCCGACCCTGTCCTAAAGCTGACTGCAGTTCAACACAAACTGAAACAAAGAATACTGTCACCGGTTCCTGTGGGAACATTTATTTAGCACCTCGCTGATTGAAATGTCACAGGTACAGCGTCGTGTATATCACCGGCAATCACCCAAACGCCAACAGCCAAGTGCTTACTAGGTTAATTTTCTCAGCTCGCTAACTTACAAGAGAAGTTGCAAGCTAGTTAATTCTCCTTTAGATATTTATGCTAACGCGTCCAAGTTAGGCTTGGTATCAACAGGCAACAAATAACGATTAAAAATAACCCATAAAATATCTCCAAGCATAAAAATCCGCCACACGGCTGAATAAAAAATATTAACATACACAGTTAAGTATTCTCGAAGAAAACCGCGGAGTAACATCGCTAAAGCTGCAGCTACCTCCAAACGGGGCTAGCGTCGCTAATGTTAGCTAAACCCGAAGTTTAATAAACATGCCTGAGTCGAGAAATGCTCATTATTTAGCAGCGAAAACATCCCACAGTTAATTTCGTACACTTAAACTACAACACACAAACAGTGTGAATATTCGACTGAAGTAACTATCCCGTAGTATAAATTTATTTTTTCCGAATATTTATTTCACTTTCTTACCTCCGCCATGTTCGCAATCCTACAGGGTCAAGTCGGGGGTCAGCGGTAGTTCCCGGATGTGGAGCCCCGCCCACCTACGTCTCCATAGAAAAACTGAGTGACCACAAGCAGTGATGTAGTAATGTACTCATATAACAGCAAGCTTAACGCAAAAATAATTAGTTTTGTAAAGGAAATTTTTCATTGTGTTTTATTTAATGCGGAACATTTAAATTTATAAAGGCTTTTACTGTGTTATATTCAGCTTTTATATTTAAAATTACTTTCAGCTTCTCACTTATTCATAAAGGCTTCCATACACATCAAATACCACTATACCATGGAGCCAGCTTTTAAATGTAAATTAAAAATATTATTTTCAAATGTTTTCTGTAATGTCTCCACTGTCACATGTTTCTTCTTCTGATAGTGGTTTTATGTTCCTATCAGGGAGAATACAGACACAGGGGCTAAAGGTGATGGCGATGTATGTGACAAAGAAGGTGTGCAGCCAGTGTCCTGATTGAAGGTGTGGAGGTTCTAACTGGTTTGGACCTAGGCTGTCCACCAGAGCTCAGATACAGTTCTAAAGTTTTGCAGGAGATATTATCAAATTGTGGAAAAGCTTTTGGAATAAACTGAAAAATTTTTATATGACCACCTTTATTCTTCAACACAGCATGAATTCTCTTAGGGAATATAATTTATTGAAGTAGTCTTCAGGAATAGTTCTCCAGGCTTCTTGAAGGACATTTAAAGCTGTTCTTTGGATGTTGGCTGCCTTTTGTTCTGTTCTCTGTCAAGATGATCCCACACTGCTTCAGTAATGTTGAGGTCTGGGACCATGGGAGGCCAATCCATGACTGACTGACTGACTGATAACTTTTGTACTGTTTTTTTTTTCTATTTAGGTATGCTTTTACTGAATTGGCAGTGAGTTTGGAATCAACGTGAATCAAATGCTGTCCATATGCTGTTGCATGTTGGCTCAAAATCAGATGGGACTTTTGTTTTTCTTCATAATTACATCAATTTTGTCTCCAATGGTTGAATTTCAGCCCCAATTCATGACAGTGCAACAGTGAGTGTCACTCTGCTTTACAGATGGCTGTGACACTCACTGTTGCACCTGTCCCCTGACTTTCTTTGTATATACTGACATTGATTTGAACTGTAAAATTCAAATTTGAATTCATCACTCTATCAGACCTGTAGTCACTGATTTTTCAGTCCAGTCATTGTGTGATCTGGTGGTGTTTACTACAACTTTACTACAAATACAACTTTATGTCTGCCAAACTATGTTATCTTTTTTATTTTCTGTTGATTCAGCTAAGCAAATAGGGACAATTTTTTGCAAGATGCTGCTAGTAACAAACTGCATAAAGACACAGTACATATGTACCACTGGAATTCAGTCTTGTTATATTAATTTGCTAAATCAGATAATTATTACAAGGTGTATGTGAAATCTGTTTAACTTTTTCTTTTGTGGGTTCTTCTCTGAAGACACAAGAGAAATTAATATGCAAACAAGAAACCCACTTATATTTATAGAAAGAAATCCCCTGTATTTTAAAAAGAAATACCTGTGTCTGCTACAGAAATATTAAAATAACATTTGTGAATGTGTCACACTTTACAGGAGTGCTGTATGTGTAAACTCCCCATAAAACCCTGAGAAACATAGCAGATGTTATGAATATCCTTAAATGTCATAAAGAACAAACGAATTTTACACTTTTTCAACTGAAGCAGGCTATAAAACATCAATTTATAACACCACCCCTCCACTGTTGACATATAAACACGGGCAAGCAACGACAACTCTAACCCAGAACATAGGTTTGATTTAACAAGCGTACCGGTAATAGCAACTGTCTTTCCGTGGAATCATTGATTTATGTCGGTGATAGTGGCCGTGCGTGCTTCTTCGTTGCTATGCAGAGAGCAATCACCTCTTTATCTTGTAGGGCGCACATCTCAAGAGATCCATTATGAAATACTTTGCTAAATCCACGGCAATAAAAACCCTGCAGTTCGGACATAAAAGAGCAATTCTTTCCCTTTAACATTTACTAAAATGCAGTCAATCAGCGATCTTTGCAGTGACTTAGATTCCCACACATATCCCAAATTGGCAGATTTACATCCGCTGTTAAAAGCACACGATGATCACCAATGATAATGCATAGATAATGCATTTACTCAGGAAACACCTGAGGAAGGCTGTGTGATATAAGACCCGATCGGGACGTGTCCTGAGAAACATCAACATGAGATCCCTACCATTGGTCATCGTGCTGCTGTGCATGTTGTGTGCGGCGCAGGTTCAGACACAGGAGAGCGCCAACACACTGAAGCTGTGCGGTCGAGCTTTTCTACGGGCAGTGGTGTTCAACTGCGGAGGATCCAGGTGGAGAAGATTTATGGGAGAAGAGGATACTTTCCCAGAAGGTCAGTATGGACTCACCTCTATTTGCCTTTTTAAATTCATCTAACCTAAATTAGGGACTTCTAGTAAACAAATATTTTTACCTCTTTGGCAGTCAACAGAGAGGCAAACCTCCTAAAGTGGATAGATGTGTCAGTGATGGAACGTCAATTGCGGGACCAAAACGCAGCCTTGATGAGAACGTGCTGCCAACAGGGTTGTCAAAAAAGCGACCTGTCCATGCTCTGCTAGAGCAGAGGAACATCTCAAGGAAGTTCTCAGTCTGTCACAGTTAATCCTAATTTGGCATAATCTCTGTTGTACAGAACACTGTAAGGATGACGTCATTTCTGAGTGCAAAAATGTAAAAAATAAAATAAAATGTAAAACAAAAGCACACTGTGAGGTTTGGTTAAGATTTGTTTTAAGTTTCTTTACAACTACTCAAAAACAGAACACAGAAAGAGAGAATTCACTCAAAGTAAACAGCGTAAACAGTCGCCATGCCAAACAGAGAACTGTTCTTGAAGGAGTACGAGGCGAAAGTGTCATTAGACGCGTCCCAAAGACAGCGGCTGCTGATCTGCATGCTTTGCCCGGTGAGCTGGCCGATGTGGACCAGGATGACAATTTTGTATCTGGGGATCATTAGTTCCTTCACGCGGGCTCGTATTACCTGGAAGAAGAGTCAGTCTGAATAATGAAGAAATTTAAACGTATTTAGAAAGAGTTGCATCTATTCTTCATTTACCTCACACAATGTTTTGGTCATTTTTTGAGACCACTCTACTTCATATTTCTCCTCTTGGAGGTAACTGGTAAGGACGTCTTTAAGTATGTCTGTGGCAGCGTTGGCAGGGAAGCGTTTGTAAGGTCCTGCGGTGCGAAAAAAGCCAGAAAACATTTATTACTAACAAAAATCCTATTTTATATTTGTCTAGTAGTTTTGATGGTGGGGTAAAAACATGATGGATGCATGTGAACAGAAGAAAAATTCATATTTTTGTCCATCTCAATTTATATCCTACACAAAACAGTAGGCCACTCTTTACCACTGTGAGGCTGAATTTTTACTTTTCTGCTTAAAATGATCAAACAAAATATATTCAGTTTATTTGTCAGTTCTGTGATGCCTAGAACCTAAAACTCAACCCCAGTTTTGTAGGCAATTAAAAAGGCTAACTCACCCATCTGGTAGGTGTTCTCCATTGTTGGAGCAAGGCGAGCGTTGTCATCATGGTGGCCCAGTTCATCAATGTATGACACAGTGCTTATAGAGCTGAAAGACATAATCATGCTGAAGAGAATACCAGGACAGATGCCATGTAGACACACTGGGACTGACCAGCAGTTTCCCCAACCAAACATGCTGCACTGGGAATGCTGTTTTGAAAATCAATTCTTAACCTACCAGGAAGCTAAAAAGCTAAAAGATGGACACTGGCCCATATTATCTTAATAGTCTACTCACTCCTTAGTCCTGCCAGTTGTGTCTTTGCCTCTCCCGTTAGAAGGCACCTTGACTACCCTCTTCTCTTTCCTTTGCTGTTTTTCTTTATCGGACATCCCCACTTCTCCTTATTTTTGGTTTCTGAATGACCTGAATGTCGCACGTAGACCATAACAAAGTACAAAAAAATACGCTCATAAAAGTGTCATTTGCGTTCAGAGTCACTAGACCGAGTTTGAAAAGTAGAGTTTTTAATTACAAAATCGATTACAGATTATAAAATTAGAATACTGAGCCAAATTACCAGTTTCACCACCAAGCCTTGAACCAAGCCGAACCAGTCGTCTGGTATGGCTTGGTGTTGTTATGGAAACGGTATGTTAGCCTGTGGGAGGGGTTTCCGGTGAAGGGCTTGTTGAAGTCTCGCGAGGTGAACGACCGAGACAAGCTTGGAAACGAGAGGCTGAGTTCATTACATTACATTACATTTTACAGTAGATATAATTTTAAAGCTCACCTTACCTTACGTTAAAGGCAAAGTTGTGTACCCTTTTCATCACTCATCTTCTTCCCTTTTTAACGTTGTGTTGTGGTAAACTATTTCCTGTAAAGCACTTTGGGCTCATGTCAGTAAAAAGTACCATTTCTGAGTATTTCTTGCTTGATACCCTGCATTTTATTAAAGGAGGCCAATAATTATAATAACAGTTACAGAGGTGGCAACAATATACCTTTTTCACAAACGTTATACTGACATGAAAAAGATAAATACAGGAGCTACAAATAATATAATAATATCATATAACACAATAAAAAAATATAATATTCATGCTCTGGCCAGTTTATGCACAGAGCCTTTTTTTATGTGATTAGCAACACCTGCGTTTCATGGCAATTAGCTGCTGTGGAAAAAGTATATCCTTGAATGCATCCTTAAAAGAAACATATGTGGGGGGAAAACACTCTTCTAAGATAGGATAAGAGTGTATTAAATACATTTTTTAAAAAGAATATGGAATAGATGAAAGAAATATTAAAAGATAATTAAATCAAATTAAGATAACTATTAAATTAAAAGATAATGATTTGTAAATAACTGGATATGAGTAAATTAAACTTTTTATCTATATCTATATCTATGTATATTCTTATAATACAGTTTATTTTTAACTAACTAGGCAGCTCATTCTCTTTTTCATCCTTCATCCTGCTTCATAAACTGTCATCATGTACAGGAATAAGACCATGACGGGGTAAAAAATTCCCATAATCTCACTAAGGACTGTTTTTGTAGTTGCTTGGGAGTGTTTACTTATATTACATGATGACTGATGATGATGATTTTCGGCCTATTTGACCTCACTATTAAGTTATGACAGATAATTACAGTGTCGCTGAAGCGCCAGGATGTACATTTAATGTTACGGGTTATGTGCCTGTAGGTGTTATATTTTTACATCTTTGAACAAATGAGAAGGAGATAAATGACTCATATTTCCTCTTCTTTATTACCAAGTAAAACAGGTATTACATTATAATGACTTTTTTTTTTTCATATATTTACTCTCAAAATCTTTGGATGGGAAATTTACATGAAATGTTTGCATATTCTGATCCTAATGCAGTGAAAGAATACATACAGCCAAAAAAGTTGTAGAAAAAATAAACTTACAGAAAACCTCTGGTTTTGGAATATTAGTGTACACTCAAAAATAAGGCAAAGAAAAATATAAGCATATTCAACAGAAGAAAAACAAAAGTTGTTCTTACTCAACCAAAAAAAAGCCATGTTTCTTTTTCTAAGGAACTAAATTTCGCCCGAGTCCAAAGTGTGAGTCAACACATGGAAACGCTCTGTAAAAAAGTGAAACACACACATGTGACATGAAGCAACAATTTGTTTCATGAAGAAAATTGAAGGTGTGCTTTTGTGTGCAAGTCAAACACAGGAGGATGTCAAACACCTTTATCGGATGCATGGGATGGGTACGTCATTGAACGCATGCCAGATTTGATTGACAATGAGTTTCTGAAGGTGCATCACCAGCAAAATAGAGAATGGAGGCGCAAGTGAAGGCAAAGGAGTCTCTTCTCAAAGCACACTGATACAACAACACACACATCATGACCTCACTGAAATGGATAAAGTGGTATTGCATTGATAAGACCGGTGATGGACAGGTGCAGATTTCATGCGCCACTGTTTGGAGTTATTCATCAACACCTTTTCTTTTTTTTTTCTCTTTGTTTTTTTGTTACAAGAAACCCACGTTAGATGAAGAGAGTGTTGTGTGTCGTTACGCAGAACCAAATGCATTATGAGCGCTGACATCAATAAACCAAGAGACGATCACAGACACGTCCATATGCTCAGAGAAATATTTGAAACATAGCTTTTTATGTACACTTTTTACACTTAAGTCTTTTAAATATTGCTATTAGAAAATGATAAAACATTTATTCGACATGGTGGGAAAAGGGAGAAAATAAAGCAGGGAAATAAATAGTGCTGTCTTTTTGATAGACACTTCTTTTCATTGCTCTGTGATGTCCTCCATCAAAGATTATTGTCAGAGTTTATAAGCAGCATCAAAGGCAACTCCTGCAATCCATAGCCCTGGTCCCTTTAGATTTCTCTGGAAACTTAAAGGTCCTTTTCCTCAGTGTATGGCACTCTTGCATCTGGCTCTAGACTTTCTAATATAATTTCTGGATAAATTACCCAAGCTGTCCCAGTGAAAGTAGCAGCTTCACACATAATCGTCAGCTCAGTATAATGCAATTCTACCCACAAAACACCACCACAAACTCCACCTGTGTCCTGTAATGTGAGACCTTTGATGTATCTCAACATTGCACTTGCCCTTTACTGGTAATTCGATGTGTTTGTTGTGCACCAGGTCACACTGCTCTAACTCTCTGCCAACACGACTCGTTAATGGTAAAAATGCTTCCAGTAGTAGTGTTTAAAGGCTGTGTGTGTGAAAGTATGGCGTTATGTATACGCTTCAGCCCTGAGCACAGTCTTTCCAGCGCATCAAGTGTGGTTTGTAAAGAAACTCTTTTGCACTCAACAAACTGAGGCCTGATTTTTGACTCTGAAATGACCAAAACTGCAGTTCCTTTAACGTCCACTCAAGGCTGCCTCCAAAAATGAGTCAATCCCCATAAACTAGGAGGTGGGGGAAAAAATCGACACTGCATATTATTGCAGTATTTTATCAATACGTGAACACCAAATTTCGATATTTTACGAAATGAATGAAAATACTCTGAATACTACGAACAAAAGCGCTCAGCTCAATCACCATCATCCTGAGATAATGTTATTTAGTAAACTCACGTCGGCTCAAATGTGAATTTGTCTGTGAAGACATCAACAGATATGTGACTTTCACCCAACCGTCTGGTGATTTCCACCTCTAACATTTACAGTTTAGTAAAAAAACCTTTTCATTTCCAATGACAGTGGTGTCCTCAGTGGACTAACTATGCCACTCGTTTTCTGCAAGGCACCACCTCTGTTAATAGGAACTGGACCCGTCGTGCATGTGGGTGTCTTTTTGATCATTCTCAGAGCCATCTGCCAAATGTCCTGCTGTGTTGCACATCATGTCCTAGAAGTCTCTGCTCTATATTACTTGAGTGAACCTAGAGCGAACTTAGCCCGCAACCCTGTCATCCAAATATGGCCACAAATATAGCTCCAATTATCCAAAACACTCACAATGACTATAAATCAAAATGTAACTTTGCAAACCAAGTCAAAATGGTTCATTCAGTCTAAGGAAGCAAAATAAGCATTAAGTTTGGATCTTGGTTATCGTGGGCTTATGATGATTAAATGGAGCAAGCATACAAATCATAGAGCAAACAGTTTTATTTGCTCTAATTATTCCGCCCTTTATTGTGACGAGTTTCCCTACAAAATCGAATTTATGTGCTAGAAGGAAATGATCATGACCCATGATCAAATTGTTCCCTAAAGTTCCCAGGACTGAGGCGCAAACATAATTCCATGTCAAGAGCACCTTAGGATTCATAGTGCTGATGTTCTTCCAGTGCTGCAGGTCATTTTAAACTGTCACCTTTAATCATAAGACAGATAAAAGGGATATGACGGTGTCAAAGCTGTCCACACAGAGGAATACATTCTGCTTGGACAACAATCACGACAGTCACACATGTTGAAAATAAACAAAAAACATCTGATTTAAAGGTGGCAGTGCAAATCAGACAGTACCATGTGACTATAACTAATTGGAATACATCTGCAAAGCAAACCTATGTTAAAACGTTTTCCATCTTTTCCACCTCGTTTAAGATTGTTTTGTCATACAAATTATTCACATCATCTTTAAGAGTGCATTCGAAGTGATAACCCGTGAAACAAGAGGAAAATAGAACAAATAAAGCTGGATCACTGTATGAAATCCACAATTATTTTTAAGTTAACAAGAACATAGACTTGGGGTTTCCCTAAACGTTACTCTATATAAGCTCATAAGTGTTCCAAGTGCACAAAACTAATGACTTGTATTTACTTGCATAAACTCAGCAGCAGTCAGTTGACCGAGAATGTCACATTTCACCTCTGTGTGTTGTTATCTGTTACTCTAATAAACTCCAGCCATTAAATCTAATGGCTCCTAAAGATAAATTTTCAAATGCACTAAACATAGGATGATCCATAGTCTTCACAGTCAAAAGCCATTGATTTTCTTGGTTCTGTTCGCAAACAGGTCCGCTAATTATCTGCCAAATATTTCCCTGTGAAACAAAATAAGACATGTCAGATAGTTGGGAAGTGCCCGTGTGCATTTATATTAACAAACCACAGACTGAAGACAGTCAGCCACTGTTTCTGATGCTTAAACTGACCTGCAGCAAATCTCTTCTTGACCAATGATAGCCGGTAGCCAGTCCCGACCAGCTGGATGTCACAGCCTGACAGAGTGCTTCCTTCGCTTGTGAACTGGACTGCCAGCTGGGAGGGTTTACAGGGACCCTCGATCATCTGGAACCGGCCCAGGAGAGCCCCTACTCCTACCAGACATGTGATATTTGCGTAACGGGACCAAAAGATTTTACTTTTAAAATCCAAAGAAGAAGAAGATGAAGTAGAAATTAAAAATGTTAAATATTATAAACATGGCAAAAATGAATACTTGCCTCCATTCTCAGACCTGTGAGACAGGCTTGGGATTTTCCACTGTATTGTCTGCTGCTCCGGATTCCTTTATGGGGAAAGAAATTCCATGTTACATGTTACTCTCTCACATGTACTCTAAAGAGTAGATATAATAATACTATGAATGCAGTGCATATCAATAATACACAGGCAACTGTGCCAATATTTATACACACTTATATAAATACAGAGTATGAAAATAATATAGGCTAGTTTCTACAAATAGATGGTAAAAGGTAGACGGTTGATGCACTAACATACACGTCAGTTTGCTCAGTTTACAATACTAGCTCGGCCTTAGCCTCTCAATAAGACCACATACTAAGACTCCTTGTCATCAGGAATCCTCACCAGGTGGCAGGTGGGATCATGGCCTGTAGTTTGGCAATGCCTCCATCAACAGGAACCAGGAAGTTGATGTCGTGAAGCGGCACCGGGGCAGCCAGAGCCTCTGTGTTGTATTTGTAGTCTATTCTAAGGTCTATGTTGGTGCCATCGCCACGCCAGCTCACTGCCAGGTTCAAAGGAGTGGACTGGATCCCGTCTGCTGAGACCTAAATGGCAAAGACAAAGAAGACAGTGAAATAACTGGATAGATAGAAAAAATATAAAAACACATCCGTGAATATTAACAGATATTATATACCTGATACTTGATCATATCCACATTGTAGTATGTCGCCTGAGGCTTCTGTTCAGCCACTTTCTTTAGATGGCTAATCAAGTTTGGCATATTTACCCAGAACTCCTTTCTGTCTACACTGTCAGTAGTGGAATCACTAAGGGATGAGAGGAACATCTTTGATTCAGCCAGCATGAGGTAACACTATGAATCTCTTTTGTTTGGACTGTAAAAATGGGCAACTGTCCGCTCCAGTATATGTGTTTGTCTGTAATCTTCATCTTACCAGCACAGCAGCTGTGGATTAGGGAGGACCTGCTCCAGTCGGTTGTAGTTGCTGATGCTAAAAGTGAGGATAGGTTGAGCTGGGTGGCTCGCAAAATGCCTGGTTATGCCAGCGGGGAAGGATAGCACCATCTCCCCTGTGATCTTCACAACACATCTGAGACAGAGAGAGGACTCAAACTAAACAAAATATAAAGCTCACAGATCCCTCTCGGTATAAAAACCCTGAATACAAAGAACTGTGTACATCTAATTAGGCTTAAAACAACCTAGCCCAGTCTGCCTTAGAAACATTCCCCTGTCTGCCATTATTAGCAGTGCAGTGTTTCAGTTTTAGCATAAATCCATGCTGACATGATGTCAGTGCATTTTTAATGTAAGCCTACTTGCTGGGGTCAGCGCCTTTAAAGTAGGCATTGATGGTTTCTGTGAAGGCAGCTGCCACTGGCAGAGTGTCTTGGGGTCCCATGGTGAGTGGACTGGGACCTCTGGAACACCCTAAAACACACATAAACACAAGTGACACTGCTATAACATCTCCTTATAAAACCGTAGTTGGGTTATATCTTACTTGCCTGAAGGTGGGTTTCACACACAGAGGACAGAATAGTTAAAAAACAATTAAAGCAAAACCAAAGCCTCGATCATGGATCTGGATTCTAAGTAAGTGAGCAGTGGATGGGATGGGGATGGGTGGCAGCACTCTTGTGGACACAGCCAGTAAAGAAACGGGGCAGGTGCGTACAGTGCATGCACTGGTGTCACTACAGCAGCACTGTAGCTCAACTCACCTTCAAAAGCTAAATAAAACCTGCCGTGGTCAAACCATACCAGAGGCTGCGAGGCCTCTGAGTGAGCAGAGACATCAGGAAGAGAGAATCATGGAGAGGGACAAGACTGTGAGGCAAGGACACGATGAGTGACAGACAACATGTGGACTGAGATGCGCAGCTAAGCCGCAGAGACGAGCATGACAGCCATCTTGCTGTTAGCATACCTGTGGTGGACAAGTTGAGGTCCCTTCCTAAAGTTGGGGTGGACGCTGCACTCTGTGAGGTAATGGAGGAGATTGATGAAGAGCTCTCTGCCCGGGCCAGGGGGGCAAAAGGCGGGGGGCTGCTTGAAACTGGCGGACTGAATGGCCGGGTCTGGAGATGTAACACAAGTTATTTTGTTCAGAATGAAAAAACACAGTCTCAGGAACAAAAGATAAATGAGGGGGAGAGAGAGAGGGTAAAAGAAAAGAAAGGGCTTTTCCCACATACCAGGTCTGTGATTGGTTTCCCCGGGGGCAGCTTTGGTCGGGAGGACGGACGAGGAGGAGGAGGCGGAGGGACTGGGCTGCCTCGAGACTGAGGTGTGGTAGGACGAGCTGGAGATGAGGGGCCTGTGGCACATACCAGTGTCTGTGGTTAGCACAGCCTTCAGTTCACAGTGACGGAGATTTTTATTGCCGCACTTCCCTTCTATCAGCTGTGTTTGGAGAGAAACTGGAGTGCGAGACTCTGGTTGGTTCTGGCATGAAATAAAATTGCTGTTGAGATTTTTGTAGGTGTTCTTCTGATTCACGGGTGAAAAAAAATCTGTAGGAAGACGTTACCACTTGATCTCTGTGCTGATAGAAAGCATCTTGTAATTTTCATACTGGTCTAATGTGGGATGCTTGTTGTTTGTATTCACCAGTTGAATGATGGTATATGTTAAACAAGACCATTTAAGCATTTTCAGCAGTCCCCCTTTAAAATATCAACATTATATTTCCTTATATTTCTGGAAAGATAAGACCTGTTATGCACTACAAACAAAACGCTGTTATTTCACAATCACAACACTAGATGTCACTAAAGGTTGACCTGCTCATCTCTGTGATTTTTATTTTTGTGGCTGTGCTGGTGGCCTCATCATTCTTACTTTTTTCAAAGCAAACAAAATTAAAGGACACTGCAGAATTTAAATAAAAAACATTAATCGTGCTTGGTGTAAATGAATCTCAAAGAGGCCACTGTGCGTGTTTGCAGCAACACAAGAGTACTCACTGCTGCCTGAGTAGGGTCCCGGGGAAGACATGATAGACCTGTAGGTAGTTGGAGGAAGAGGAGGTGGCGTGCCCCTGAAGCTTGGCGTCAGCTCTCTGGGGGAACCCACAAAGTCTGGTACATCTTCTCTCAGGTTTACACCTTCTGGAGTCCTCTTACCCCCTAAACCCCCCAGGACCAGCGGAGACGTGACTCCAGCACGAGGGGATCTACGCTCCGCTGGCAGAGGAGGCACAGGGCTGATGGGGGCAGGGGAGGAAGAGTACTCTGCAAACTGCAGCACCTCCTCATCAATAGCATCCTCTTCGGAGCACCCAGGAGGGGAATTAGAGGGGGAGAATTCTGGGGGCAGAGGAGGGGCTGGTTCATCTGGAGGAGGAGGTCCGAGTAGGATGGAGGGAGGCGAGTCTGGCGGAGTGAAACGAGGAGGAGACCCAGGGGAAAACGGCGGAGGTGAAGGTGGGGGTTCGTTTGGAGGTGGTCCAGGCGAGAGGCAGGGGGTGGAGGGGGTGGATGAAGGTGTGTCTGGAGGAGGAGAGTCCGGTGGCGGAGGTGGAGCCGGTTCATCAGGCGGTGGGGGCCTGTCATCAGTGAAAGTAACCCATCTGGGAGACATGGTGTCCTCACTCGTGGGTCCAAAGACGTCGTCTAGGTCGGGGGCAGGGGAGCCTCGGTAAGAGGCTGGGGAGAGGACATTCAGGTAGATTGGTGCCGAACTGCGAGCCGCCCTCCCATTGGGTAGATCGACTGCAAAGAGTATATTGGAGAAGTGAGATCACAGCTGACTGATCTAACTATATTCTTGACCTGATGTTTGAAAATAAATTTACCAGCAGATTCTGAAGGATAGCCGTAGTGACTTCTCGATGGAATGTTTTTTGGAGGGAGTGGAGGCGGAGCTGCGACAGGTGCAACAATTCAAGGTCAGCACAACTTCATTAGAAACACGAATTACAACAGAGATAAAGTTCACTCATGTTTGCTCACCCCCTGTTGGAAAACTTCTGCTCAGCTGTGATTCTGATCGGGGTCTAGAATCTCCCCACGCGTCCGAAGGTACCACTGTCATTGGATAAAGGGGGGAACAGTGTCACCTTTGTAAAGGGAGTTTATTAATTTGGGTAAAGTTATGTCCGATCAATGGAGGACTGACCATCATATCTGGCATATTTTCTCTCTAAAGGCAGCTCAAAGAAGGCAGGAGTGTTCTGTGACAGCCTGTCACTGCAAAAAAACACATGCGACAAGTAAAAAATAGCACACATAGCTGCTCGAGGGACATCTGAAGCAGAGCAATAGCATACCATCTTAATGAAAGAAGCGTTTAATTTGCCAACATTGCTAAAAGGATGACAGACCTTTGCATCTCTGGGGCAGGACTCGGTATCGGGGTTGAGCGTCTGGGTCTAGCGATCTCCTCACCTATAAGAAAAATAACAAAAGCTCAGCTCCTGTTCTGCTGAGACTACTGTTATGTTGTTCTGGCTAGGAGCGGAGAAGTCCCATCCACCAACTGTTCAAACCTTTTGTTCACAAGTGGCAGCCAATCAGAAGAAAGTTGGTTCAAAGGAAGAGATGCTTAAAAGGCTTGTTTCAGACATAGAATTTAAAAAATGACTAAACCGACGCTTAGAATAAGTTAAAAAATGATTATTTTGAACCCGACTCATGCAAAGCTCCTCAAATAGCTGGGTATGAGAATAATATAACCTCTTTAATATGCGTGCAGTAGCAATGTGGTTATGAGCACAAGTAAAGGAATACGGGAGGAATTTTGAAAAGCGATTTTTAGAGATGTGTACTTACAGGACAAGTTCCTTTTTATCTGCCCCTGCAAAAAAAAGAAAAAAAGAAAAAAAAGAAATCCAAACAAAAGAAAAGTAAGGCTACAGATCATATTATACACCGTATACAAATACACATGATCTTCAGTCCTTTAAGATGTTCTTCTTTCTTATTATATCAAAACACAGTACGATTATAGGAAATCTAATTTGTGTATTACTCCTCTGGCTTAAGTGCTCTTCATCAGTCTTGATAGTTTTGGTGTGACTTGAACAGAATTGGAGACATCAGCTTGAGAAGTCTGTGCTTTGTCTAGTGCTGCCAAATCATAACTAACAACTCCATTCGAAAAAATAAAAAGCATCTGAAAAGCAGAAATGCCTCCTTTCAGAAATGATCAT
Source organism: Pelmatolapia mariae (assembly GCF_036321145.2). Lineage (NCBI taxonomy): Eukaryota > Metazoa > Chordata > Actinopteri > Cichliformes > Cichlidae > Pelmatolapia > Pelmatolapia mariae. The sequence goes on along the minus strand of NC_086243.1, from coordinate 10,082,679 downwards.
CAGAAAAATATACATACTTTCTTGTGAGTCTTTTCATGAACGAAGCACACATGCTAACTGTGTCAGTCAGCAGAAGGAAGTGTGCATCTACCCGTGGTGGGAGGCTCATGCTGACATGACAGCATGACAAGGTGTAAACATTAATGGCGTACCCCTTCTGCTGAGCTGTGGTACATTTTTTGGAGCTTTGAGAGGCAAAAGTCAAGTGTCACGTATTCAAGATAAGGCGGAAATTTCTCCCGTCGGTATCTCTGGTGGACAAGGCAACTCGCTAACTAAACAACGGATGAACAGCACTACAGCCTGAGGTAAAAATGTTTCTCTTTATTTTCTGCATTGTACAGAGTAAGGCAGCGGAGATCAGTAAGCTGCATTTGGGGCTATCAGTGGTAGAACAGCCAGCAGAGGGAAAACTTACCGGACTGCGTCTCTGAGACCAGCAAAAAGGAAGAGAGAACAGACCTGGGTCAGAGAGTGAGTGACAAATCAGTCAAATGGACAACTAACTACAACTACACACACCGCATCTCTTTACTTTAACCGCAAAGCCTCAATAATGCAGCATGAGCCATAACTCCCTGGAGATTATGCGGACAATACGAGCATCACCTACAATCAGCACGCACACAGCCTCACAGTGAAGACAGCGGGCCTATAGATCAACGGGTTTGGAACTGTATGTGTGTTAGGTTTACTTTGCATTATGTAACGCACACGCTTTGCCACAAAGGTTTAAGTAAAGCTGTCGCCGAGCAGGACAAAACTGAATGAACAGAAGCAACAAAAAAAAGAAAGTTGTGAATTTTTGTGAGGCACTGAGGTTGCGAAGACAGTCTACGAGAACACTACGACAGGAGGGAACACGTTATCAAGCGTTTTCACCACATCTCATGCCATCTGTCAGGGTGCTGATACAGATGTGAAAATGTGTGACAGGCTTACCGGACTTCTCCTCTACAAGAGGGCAGCAAATAAGTGAGAAGAAAAGACAAGCGCAGGCAGAGAGTCAAACAGACTTCAGAGAAATTAGCAGCTGGTAAAGTATATGAACTGCATTGAGCGTGACTACTGTGCTCTTCACAACTGTGCAGCAGAACAGGAGTGCAGATCAGCAGCACTCACCAGAGACGGGGACAGCGCCAAGCCTCCCACTGACGCTTTTAGCTCGTCCATGGATGGAAGCACACACTTGGCACTGTCTGACACCAGCGGCTTGATCTTAATTTTGAACTTTTTTTTGCTGTCCTCGTCATCCTCTGAGTCGCTGGACGAGAAAAAGTGCTTTTCTTTGGAGGCTGGTGAACACTTGTAAAGGGCAAAGAGGAGGAAGTACAACATGCTGTACAAAAATGCAGATAATTCAACCTTCTGTAGCATTTAAAGCAAGGACAACAGTGCAGGACAGGAGTGAGACATCCATTCTGTGTCCCAGTTACCAGTATTACAACTGCTGTAACTGACACTCCTTCTCCGCCTCCACTAAATCTTCCTGCTCAGGGAAGGTCTCCACAGTGTCAACTATCTATGAATCCAGTTCAAACATATACTCCCACTGCTGACACCTGTGGGAGCAGAACTGAGCGTCAGTGGTTAATGAGAACTGTGGTTTAGCGACAACTGTAAAGCTGGTTCGGCCTAATGTGGCTGTGTCCGGCTGCCTTGCAGCAGGGGTACACATACACAGGGATTTGGCCTATTTAATGCTGAGAAGCACTCAACCAATGAGTCACAAAGCCAAACAGATCAATAGTTTTTGCTGGCGAAGACTCCTAAGAGTGCTACTTCTCCTTCCTACTAAAAGGATATCATCACCCTCGTCACCAGGCCGGAGGCTGAAGCCCTCCTCATCTACATCAGGAGAGGCCTGCAAAAGAGAGACAGCGAGAGGGAAACGGTGACGGTCATTTCTAGCCAATCACACACACTGTAACAAAGCCACCCTCAAACTCTTCAGCAGCGCATAGAAATGTAGATTAGATTTCACAGATGTCTTGCTGGAGACGTTCCACTTGGTTGATGAAGCTCCTACTGACTCACAGATTATGCACCGCCATAACTCACACACATTTGTACCCTTTACTCGGTAATTTTAAACCTGGCATCACATGACACTGATTGCACAGCACAGCACTGCAAGTATTTCCAATGCCAGAGCTGCAGAGTCCATGCAAAAAGAGAGACAAAGAGAGAAAATGTGCAGGTGTAGGCTGTGGATACTTACATATCTGTCCCAATCAATCTCCCCATAGAAACCATTGGGAGCCCCGTTGGCCTTTTTCTATCAAAATGGAGATCATAAAGAAGGCAAAATGATAAAAGCTTATGACGTTAAACTAAAATTCTTTTAATATCAAAAATTCCTTAGAGGAATGTTTGATTTATTAGATCTTGCTATCATCCCTATCAATAGTGATATTTTTTTAATGTACCATAATCAGAATAAATTATTGCTGCAGGCCCAGTTCAATTAAATCTAATTTTATTTATAGCACCAGTTAACAGTCTTCCCAAAGTGTTTATATGTCCAGGTAAAGAAAGAACCCAAATGAAATTTTTATCCCCTAAAAGCAGCACTTGGAAACAGCGGTGCAGAAAAACTACCTTTTAACAGGAAGAGACCTCCAACTAATCTGTTTAAATCTTGTTAAAGTCACTGTGCTGTAGTTTCCTGTTGTGCTGTAATAATCTCCTAGGTATAGTTTCCTCTGTTAAACAGTCACAGACACTTAGAGGACCAAAAAAAAAGAGGTAAATAAAAGGAAACACTTTCATTGTGGTCTACAATGTACGTACGCTTCCTTTCTTTCCACTTCCACTTCCTTCTTTGTCAGGTGAGCTCCTGTTTGACAAAACAAGCAGATGGAAAAATTAGGTACCAGTATACCAGTAGATTTTTCTTCATTTGTATGTGGTTTTAAAAAAGTGGGTCCAGGTCTTGTTTTAAATTATTTCATGTAAAATACCCATGTTGTGGTACCCAGATTATTTTTGGTATCTCTTGCATGTACCACATAGACCTATAGCACAGAATTTCCTATAATTTTATAAATCCGACAAGAACTTTATTAGTGTCATAGCAGTAGTTTGGGTTGTTTTACATCTCTCTGCATTCACATTCTCAAACCAATGAGTTCTCAAAGTGTTTTAGGGATTTTCTCCTGTTACCAGTGAGTGTCTGAGGAAACTCACGTTGTTTCTTTGTCCTTGTCTTTCTTTCGTAAGCCCAGGGCTTTCCTGGTTCGGTTTTTCAGTCCTAGCATAGAAACACACACAGGAAAGGAGCGCGTGAACATTATCATTAAGAACTCATTTTAAGTTTTTATAGCCAAATATAAAATTAACTATCTAGACATTAAAATGCACTTGAAAGCAAATAACAAAGAAGAGTAATGGGCTGGGTGTATAAGAGCCTGGGGATGAGTACGTGCTAGTGGATACAGAGAAGTTACAGTAACCCCAATACGGAGATAAAAATTAACGTATTGATTTGGAACAAACCCCAGGCAATCTGGAGCCTCCGCATAAAACGAAGCAGTGTCCCCTCCCTGACTATGTAGGCTGTTAAGAAAAAATGAACAACCGTTGATCAATGTGTTCACTTCATTAGCACGATTCAACAGAGCAGCCAGGGATCTAGTACAGCATCCCATCAGCCAAACTGAATGCCAAAAGTCCTGCAGCACTGTCGGCTGGCAACATGCAGCGATGCAATCAGAACGATAAACACAAAGAAAAACGTTTTTTCGGTTTCACCTTATGGTGATTTTTAAAAGGTTTTTGAAATGATTAGGACACAGAACATGCTGTATGCAAATGTAATTTGGAGCACTTATTATCAACTGACAATAAAAATAACTGGAGGTTGTTTAATGATGCTCCACGCTGCAGGAGTGTATTGATTTAAAAATTACATCAAGTCTATAGCCATGCTAGCATGCTAACAGGTCCGTGAGGCTACCTAGGCCCAATTAATAATAACTTTAGCTTAACGTGTATTTGCAGTGTTAGCATTCTGATGTTTGGAGTTCATCACATCTGTTAACATGTTAGCACATTAAAGCATAAAATGTTAGCATGCTAACATTTTCTAATTAGCAATACAAAGCGGAGGGAATTAGCTAACGTGCTAAACAAAAATTCTCTGGGTGTTATCTATGAAGGCTGTTGGCTAGTGCAATTAAAGATAAAGTACTCTTTTGTTTAATGAGTGAATTAAAGGGTCAAAAGTGCTCCAGTCCAACATCACTGGTCTAGAGCGCTTACTGTGATAGTCACAGTAATGAATCACTTATTCTGGCTCAATAATACAACGTATTTATATTCCAGAAAGTGCAGTTAACCAAGATGAGTGATTTTAGGTACTTTAATGTATTTTGACTTGCGTACTATTACACTATAACATATAACTTTTCACTTAAATAAAAAGTCTGAATAAGTGTAAGTTAAATGTACTCCACTTAAAAATCTTTGAAAGACACCTTACACAAATTTTGACTAAGAGCACAGTTTTCTTTTTTAAAAAAAAGTCTGTGTGTTTGAGTGTGAGTTTGAGTGCGTGTGCACGCATTTTCTTTTCCCCCAAATAAGCAACCGACAGGTTTGCATAACTGTGTTTTAGAAGAAGTGAGCGCAGTTGATAGTCAAATCCAGAGCGACAGGGACACGTGTGATGAACAGTTGGGAGGATGAACATTTTGTGCCACTCAGAAGCAGCTGATACCGTTTGTGTGTTGCTCTGCTCATCATCCCTTTGTGTAATCTGCATGCTGTGCTTAAACTGGATCACATTTTCTAAACAGACTTACCGCTTTTAATTTTTTTTTGTGCCTTACTTTTTTAATTCATGTCACAGATATTATGTTGTTAAGATAAACACAAAACAGAAGAAACTCATTTCAAAATTAAATTAATACTGAGTCACTGATGTGGTGATTACCTTCACTCATACTTAAATCCTAACAAATATTATAAATGTTAATCAGTAGCATTCACGTTCTTCTGACAGGGTCTGTGATGTGACGTATTAGTGGCTGGACTGGCAAATATTATTCCTGCATCCTTGCTCTTTGTTAGTCAATCGCAGGTCTGTACCACGATTCTCCTCTCCAGTCCTAACCTGCATGTGACATTGTTGGTAAAGATCAGTCCCAACACTGATGAGTAACAAACCTGTTGAACGACTACGTATGACACACTGAGCGAATACAAGAGGTCTGGTCAGACTGACTGCAAAGTGATGCAGATCACACTGTGCGTCACAGCAGGACTGTTGTTTTTGTAACCCATTTACAGAGTTTGCCTGAGGAGAGCCTCATTAAACAGAGGCATCATACTAATTAATGATACTAGCTGTAAATATAGTTGAGTTAGGGTCTCCTTCATGCCAACTCACAGACACACAATCTTTAGACACAATTCTGCAAAACATTTCCAAGGACCAAAGTGATGGATTCACACGTCACCCTACTTACTCACAAATAACATGTTCTTCACATTACTGCTGATAATTTAACTATGTAACTTCCCTATAGTGCCATTATTCCACTTTCAAAATCGAGGATTAAAATTTAAGTTATTTTGGGTTTTTTTACTCTGCACGTGAAATACAAATGGATTTGCATTTATTGGTAATGTGCTACAAGACTTTCAGCCTTTTTACAGATATATCATTTTCTTAATATGACAAAATTTAACCTCAGGTATCCTTGCAACGTCTGTTCTGCAGCTTGTAGTCTCTTCTCTACTATGTACTGTTGTTCTACATTTTACACAGTTAATTAGCAGAAATCTACACACTGACATCTACACACAGCTATTTACAACAAAGGAAACTGCATCTAGGAAAGAAGATAAGACTAAAGCTGTAGGAGAAATGTTCACAGTGGAAACTGACTAATGTTTTTAGACAAAGTATTGTCAAGAACGATGCCTTGGATTCACTGTCAAGTTCTTTCAGACTATGACACAGTTTGTATGAACGCAAACCTCGATAAACAGAAGAATGGCACCCATAATTTGTGTAAATCCCTAAAACAAACAGCTAGTCAGCTATCTTGGTTGTCAGTTGCGTGTAGCTCAACTACACCGAGGTGGCCAGCATGCCGCTGTTGCCAGTGACACAGAGGAGATTTCAAATAAAGAAGGAAAAAGAACAGTTCTGCTCTGATGAGCGGTTTGAACAGGTTTTCTCTGCTTTCTCTTCACATCTTATCCTCTGACTTTTGTTCAGTATTTTAGATATTTACAGTTTGCAAACGCAGGAGTATCTTAACTTTATGTTAGCAGACAATAAATTCTGCCCTTTCCACGACGTCCATCCTTTCCACCCACTCCCTTGGTTTTCTTCTTTTTACGCGCTTACAGCCAAGGAAACCCTATCTCAAGTAGGTTTCAAGTTTCTGCAAGTTGATTTTTATACACTCCTGACATTTACTCCTGCCTGGAAGAAAAGATCAATTTGATACCTTATGGTATGCCATGGAAAATGATCAGCAGGAATTACATTTTTTTAAGTGTCTGAAACATGTAAAACTAGCAATGTGGCCTTTAAAGCATAAACTTCTAGTACAAATAGGCCACCTGGCCAAGATTACTGCCCACACTACTGCAATTAATGATTCTGATTTATAGAGAGGACCTGCACATTTTATCTTAAGCCCAAGAAGCATATTACTACACCTATATTTTAGTCCAAACCTCACTAAATGTCACTAACTACATGCTAACACTGTGTGCACATGTAGCTAACAAAGGCTACGGTGAGCTTGTGACATCTGTGTGAGTTTCCTCCAGCTTGTGAACCGAGTACAATATCATGTTAGGTTGACTGCAGGCCCTCTGCTAATAATAGCCACCTTCCATTACCACGTAGGCACAAATGGATGATAAAGACCCAGCATCTCTCATGCAGAGCAGGATGGTTTATAATGTACTTCACCTAACTGTAGGACAGCATCCTTTACTTCAGTTTATATGAGACATGCACCAAATGCTCCGAGGCTGAAGGATCACCTGATAGCAACAGCTAGTAGTAATGAATGAGTACAGCTACTTGGACTGCTCACATCTCTCCTTACATACACATTTATATGACATAACTGCAAGATTAACATGCACACACACACACACACACAGACATACACAGGCACACGCAAAAACAAACACAAACCCAAAAGGACATTACTCTGTACACACTTTATCACTGTGAATGGCAGCTCCCCCCTTTCTACACCACAAACATCTTCTCAGGCATTACAGCTACCTTTCTATAAATCTTACACACACACACGCATACGCACAAGTACTCACAATAGCCACATTGTCACACTGGTCATGCATACAGCTCAGTCGTACCAGAGGTCCGCACGGCATGACAGATCACATCACTGCATTCACTTTTTTTAATGGCCCAGCAGGACACAAGAGGGCAGGAGGAGGACGCTGAGAAACAGGACGTGGAAAATAAAAGAAGGAGTGCACACATCATTTACCTTGCATCATGATTGCAGATTTTCATCCTACGCTGCCCTCTGGATTGCAGGCGGGCAGAAATGGAGGAATCCGACCAGTCAAAAGATGCCTGGGCAGGGCATAGCTAATTCTGCACAGCTCCCCAGCGAAGCACGATGTTGTTTTCCTCCACCCCCGAGGGCCCGACTCCCAGACACCCGCACGGGGAGGCGGGGTGGGAGCTGCAAGGCAGCAGAAGCGGTGAAGGACACGGGGAGAAGAGACACCCGAGGAATGCGCTGCAAATCGGGAGAGGAATAGGGGTCCTCTCTGTGTGCGTTAGGCCCCAGACGGCCGAGCGGCACTGACACACGCCATCGCTGAGAGGGGGGATGCTGAGGAAAGGCAGAGGGAAAAAAAACAGAGCGCTACAGAGAGATAGAGGGGCAGAGAGAGGCAGAGAAAGACCAGGGGAGAGAGGGGCGGAGGGAGGGAGTGGGAGGCTTGCTGATGTCACATCTGCACTAAACCAATCCCTGAAACCACGGTCACATGGCTGCTGTCCCCTGATGCCTAAGCACCTCTTGGCTTGCCTTGAGCAGGCACACTACATACTATGCAAGGTCTTATAAAATAAAATACACTATTTTCTTTCATTTAGAATTAATTCAAATATTGCTGTTGCTTTGAAAATAAATCTGTTGTATTTGGGTTTTTTAATGATTTATGATGATTAAATTCATTAAAATTTTCTGAACTGCAAAAAGGTCGCCCATCCGTTTTCTTTGCAGACATGCTGGGGCGAGAGGCGGGATACACCTCGCCATCAACACAGGGAGACAGGCAACCTTTCATGCTTACAGTCACACCTAAGGCCAGTTCAGAATCACCAGTTATTACCAGTTAACCTAACATACATGTCTTTGGACTGTGGAAGGAAGCTGGAGTACCCACAGAGGTACAGGTAGAACTCCAAACAGAAGGATCCCCCCACAGGCCGGTGGGTTCAAACACAGGACTCACTTGCTGTGAGTTTAAAGCTCTTGTTGTCCTTTTTCATGCAAATACTCTACAGCTAAAAGTGGACCAGTGCCTATACTGGGTCACTTCACTGTGCTGGTGGCTGATCATGAAACCTAACCTTGAAACTTTCCTCATATAGAGTGTTCTGTTAATACAAAAATATATTTAATTCATTCTTCAGGTGGGGCTGTTGCTGTTTTTAGACATCAATATTTGAGCATGTGCATAAATAATGTGGTACAACCCTGCATTTATCCCTTTACGGCTTTTCATGACTATATTTGTGTGTTTCTTCTTTGAAAACAGAAACGCTTTTACATTCAGCCTTTTCTCCCGTACTGTGTAGGAAAACAAGAAGGAATCCATAAAACCTGTATTTGTTTATTGCTTTATTTTTATTTTGTCTGTCTAGATGCTAATAACTTCCATTCATTAGGAAGTTAGGAAGTATCAGACAACAGTTGTGCAGCTACAACAAATATTAATTTACCACTAAACACGTTTAGTGGCATTGAATTGAATGGGAAGAACACAGTAATGGAAAGAGTCATCCAAAGGGTAGCCCTTCAGGAAAAAGAAGCTGAACAAGAATTCCCAGTGGAATCTGACTGGAAAATATCAGTAATACAAGTCCAAATCAGAACCAGTGAGCCACTTAAGCTTTAGCAGGTGGATTGGAATAATGCCTTTGATTCTGTTGAGGGCTGCAATCAGATCTAACAACGAGAGGATGACAAGAGGAGATCATTTGTTCAATTTCAGTCACATAGGTTTTGATTTGTGGGGGGAAAATGCTGAAGACACACTTTTTGGGAGGTTTTTTTGGTTCAAAGGTTTTTTTGCTAGTTCTCTGGAAAGAAAACAAGAGCAATATACTGACTTCACAAAGCTGCAAGACTATTTCTATTGCTAAAAATGTGTCCCACTTGAGGACAGCAGAAAATCTACCACCGCAGAGTACACCCTGTCAGCTATAATCATAAGACATGCTCACTGGGAGGAGGGACCCCAAATGTTAGCCTGGAAGAAAGCAAGAGCGGGAAGGACAAAGGACAAACTATGACTGTGTGCGCGTGTTAGACAAATTGCTTTAGTCAAAGCAGTGGTTTGATTATTCAGCTGCTTTAATGGCAGCGTGCTGGACATTTGGAGCAGAGTGACTCACCCTAACCGATACAGCAAGGACAGATGGGTCTGTGGGTGTATGTGTGTGTTTGATTGTTTGGGGAGAGACCCCACTGTGGAGGTCACATAATTTTAAAACAGCAGAAAATTCAAACGTGTGTTCTTTCCCTCAGCTGTTTTGTTCTATGCTAAGTGTATACTCAGAGTGTAATCAGATGCAGACACAACTAAATGTTTGAGTCAGTGTCCTTTATGGCAGCCAAATGAAAAACAAGAAACGTTCCAAACCTTGGAACCTAAAATATTCAGAGAACCAGAAGCTGAACACGACCCCTGTAAATCGGAATAAGTTTCCCCTGCTTCTGCCACTGAAGTTTATTTGTAGCTGTTTATTTGTATCCTAGAGTAACCGTTAATGAGCTTAAACGAGCTGGCACAACACACCTCAGGCTGCACCCGTGTGCTTCCCTCAATCAGCCTCTTATGTAAGATGACATCCAGGGTTCAGAGGTCATGGCAAGTGGGATTAGCAAAGGAGAGCCAGACGGAGAAGAGCACAAGGAGAATGAGGTGTGAGTTGTTCTGTTAGCCTGGGATTACTGCTATTGTTGGGCTCTGGGTGTCAGAGAGACAGGAGTGAAAGAAAGCTGTGAACAGATCACAAATATTAGTGAGACAAAAACAAGAAACAGCTATTTAGGTAAACATGTGTCTACAGACGCAGATGTGCGAGGCTGTAGTGATGCTGTCCCACACAGTGTACAAATAGGTTAGACTGAATTTTAATAAAACGCTGTGTTGTAACATGACGGCCTGCGCAGAGATCTAACTGCAGGAAACTGCAACAGGACTAAATCCTTTCACTCTTAGTGACTGAATACTGCCACCTGCTGAATAAAGTTACTCAAGCCTTACAGAAGCTACACTCAGAGGCCACTTTATTAGGTACACCTGTGCAAACTATTGCTGTTTAGTATTCGATTTAAATATATTCAGTTTTATTTATATATAACAACAATACACACCAACAGTGGCCCCCAAGTTGCTTTATGTTGTAAGGTCAAGACTCTACAATATTAGAGAGAAAACCCCAAGAAAGGTAGGCTGAGGGAGGGGCAGCCATCTGCTGTGAGTAACTGGGGGCTGAGGGGAGACAGGAGAGAAAAGAGAAGACATTACTTTGGTAATTAAGTGGTAATAACGTACTATTTCCACATTATTACCTTCTTGTTTCAACCTTATGTCCCCACTATTTCCACATCTTGTCCAGCTAAGCTATGACTTTTTTTTTTTTTTTATCTCTGATGAACTTTACACTGCACCTTCACTTTAATGTATTATCATAATATGCCACAAAACAGTCTTTCCATTGCTCCATTCAACCTTTATGTGTGAGCTTCAGAACTGGTTGAAACAGAGACATTTTAAAAGCTGTGAGCAATATATTTAAGCCATAGAAATGTCAGCAGAATTGCTTTCACACTGGTTCTCTAACTTTCTCAAGCTAACAGTCCAAACATTCATGAACACCTCACACGCTGATTGGCCAGCTGTGCAGATTGCGAGAAAGTAATTAAACTATGAATTTCTCTCTTTTGTGTTGGCTACTGTCTGATATTACGCAACTATTAATGCCACTTTTCATGTGCCAAAAGCACTGTCACTTCCTGGAAAGACTGCATGCTGTAATTGCTATTATTTAAACTATATTACATCTCTGTCATTCCCTCCCAAGAGCTATTATTTTATTCCGCCTATGAAAAGAGGCATAGAGGCCATGTTTCTGCTGCAGGGCAAAAGTGTATTTTTCTAGTTTCTTCGATCATTTTAGGAGAGTAAAGGAGAAACAGTCATTTACTCCACCGTTTTCTCATCTGATAGATACATGGGTTTAAAAGTGAGACATAAAAAATAATATTTGATGTTTAATCATTCATTCAGTCATCACATTTACACAGACTGTACAAAACAGTTCATATAAGATCCATGTTATATAATGACTGAACAGGCTCACAGTGAGGCAGTGCTTAGATTAATGCTCGGCCTATATTCTATCTTTAAAAGTACCGCAACTTCCAAGTAGAAAGACTAGAACGAAATAACATCAACAAACAGAACAGCAACAATACTCTCACATATGACGCTCAAAAATATATTTGTAGAACATTTGTTTGCAAACTGCAAATGAATTGCACATTTTTATGCGCATATCAGCATCAACAACAGAAATACATTTTCATTTAATCTCTGTCTTTGATTTGTTGTTTTTTACAGTCAACTTACAAAAATCTGACAAAACATATTTACTCTCCCGTAGTCAGAAAAACCTTTGTAAGCAGTTTGGGAGTAACTTAGATTTCGCTTTAAACATTATTTGCATTACTTTCAAAAACAACAAATCATTGAAATTAGTTATATGGGACCTCAGAAACAGCGGCTCAGAGTGATCGTAATAATCAGCCTTGTTAATGAGTCATATTTTAAAAGATCCCCACAGTTCCAACAGTAAGGAAAATGAGGACGTATAAGTGAACAGTAAATTATATGTAGGGCACTGCAATCTAATACATTCTTAATTTTATGACGAACTCCTACGACTTTGATATTTTAGCGATAATATAATGTTGTTTACATATTCATTTATAATCAGTCACGGCATCTAAATATTTGACATCATACACTGCTTAAAAAAATGCTTTTAATATGCGCCCTAAAACTGTTAATAATGGCAATACGACCAGAAAAGAAGATTCCACCTCGGCCCATTAATTCTAAAGAAATGATTGTGGAAGTGCAAGAAATAAAACATTAATAGATGGCAAATGAGGTCATTTATATTAGACCTGGCCATGATGGCTTTTGTCTGATATTTATTAAATACTTTCTTAAGCAGATTGGTTATTTTTTATTTATTTATATATAAACCAGAAAACAGCTTCTTTTCGATTCTCCCCCATTTTCCACTCTAGTCTTCTTTTTATTTTTACAAAAAAGGAGAAAAAAGTGAAAAAACAAACATCAAAGCAAACATATCGCCATAAAAGAACCACCAGTTGTCTGGAGAAACTAGACATCATGTGAAACGAGTGGCTGCAAAATCAAAGACTGGGTGTTTCTTCTCCAAACAAAAAATAAACTGCTACATAAATCGCTCTGTGCTTCTTCCCCTCCAGCACCTGTTTTTATGAAGCCGATAACAAAGAGACATTGAGTGTTCATGGAAGCTTTGCAGTGTGTCCTGGTCGTCTCTTAAAGTCACAGACTCGTGGATGTCAGCTGAGCCTGTGGGAAAAACAAAAGAAGTACTGCAACTGCACGCTTTCTCTTGTGACCCGAATGCTACAAAATGCGATCAACACGCAAACTCAAGCTGTAATTTTTTACACTGTCCTTGTGCGAAAATGCAGACGTTTTAGCAGGGAATGTCACAGTATAGGTGTCTTTAGGCAATGGTGTGATGGGATTTTCCTAATTTCTTCCACTAGATGGCACACCAGCACCATCACACAGCATAACATGTAATAAACCCAGACAGGGTTGGTTGTGACCGTGAGGCAAATGAATCTGTTCTCCATTTTTTTTCCCCACTAATGAAAATATGGCTGAAGTCATGTGGTAATGAAACCTGCAGCTAACATAGTTGAGTCTGCATATTCTGATGCGAGAGGTGTGATTTTGAATGTTAGGATGGACTAAGCGTGCCACCGAAAGGTGTGCCAGACAGCTGGCGGTCCTGTGGATCAGGAGGTGGCAGTGTTATACACTGGTGAATTAGCCAATTGTCTCTGGGCAGAAAAGGCTGGGAGTACAGAGGGACATGGTGAAGGGGAAAAAGGAGCAAAGTGGATGATGTAATCATTTAAAGGAACATTCACCAAAAAAAAAAAAAAAAAAAAATACAATCAACACATGGTTCAAGTAAAGCTGAAATTATAACATTTAGTTAAGTTTAACTGGATCGTTTTCATGATTGATTACTCAGAAAATACAGATCGAGAGAGGCTTTATAACTTAATGTGGCTCTATTATTCTTTTCCTTATGTTCAGCCATCTATATACAGTTAATGGTGGATTTTCACATTGATTTCAATTCATGTGGTCAATGTGTGCATGTAATCCATATAGGCCAAAATCAGAGTTTTAGCAATTTAGATTTACATTTCCACAGTTTTATTGATTTATTTACTGTGAGCACAGCAGCCACACCCAGCTGCTGTCTGGACCTTCTGTTTACGAGAAGCAGCCAATCAGAAGAAAGTTGGCCTTTATTCTTTAAGGCCTCTTTAAGATGAACTGAGGGACTGCAGGCCCATTATAAGATAAAATAAAAGATTATTTTAAACTGTAAATTATGCAAAGTTACTCTAGAAGGTTCCAAGAGTCAAATTACTGAGTGGAAAATAACCAGTATATGCCACCTTAAAAATGTACTTAAATATCAAAATAGTTATTACTAGTTAGAACTAGTTGACAATCAAATGAACTGAGTACACTGTACAAAGTCATATGCTTGGATTTAAGACTCTAATAAGCTGAACTGGGTAAACAATGTAGTGGGAGTCTTGACCTATTCAGAAACAACAATTTCGTTATAAACACATATTTTGGCATACAAGTAATCAATAAAGACCTATGAAGAATTTTGAAATGAGTCAGCTTGGGTCAGCCCATAGACCACATGGGTGAAGTACACAAACATAGACACGTGCAATTAGTGTAAAATAATTCACAGTAGACGTTCACCCTGCAAAACTGAAACACAAATGTATGGTCTTAGCTGGTCTAATAGTAGACACACTCATGCAATCAAACACATAATGCTTACCCTAACCATGAAAAATTAATGCCTAATCATAACCCAATTGTAACCCTGTCACTAAAACCACATTTTGAATCTCAAAAATGCCTTCAAACTTGTGGGGACCAGGATTTTGGTTCCCATAAGGGCTGTTGGTCCCCACAAAGATATGAATACACGCTCACACACACACACACACACACACACACACACACAACCCCATTCAGCTATCTTAGTGAGGACCTTCATTGACATAATGGTTTCCCTAGCCCCTTACCCTAACCCTAACCATTAAAAATGAATGCCTAACCCTAACCCTTACCCTAAACCTAACCATAACCTAATTGTAACCCTGACACTAAAACCACATTTTGAGCCTCAAAAATGCCTTTAAATGCCTTCAAATTTGTGAGGACCAGGTTGTGTGTCCTCACAAGTGACTGCTGCTTCTCACAAGTATAGTAGAATGCAGATTTCGGTTCTCACAAAGATAGCTAGACAGGAACACACACACACATCCATATTATATATCAGATGTTTGCATGAAAAGTGGGTTGGGAAATGGGGAAATTAGCTATTTATTTCTGAACAAAGTTGAGTGTAGTTGCACATTTTATAAATAGTGGTCTATGCGGACTGACTTGCTTTTGGGGCCACTCTCCAGCTTCCATGAACAGCATTTTTTGACACGTTTCCACGCTGGGTATATTGTACCACCCACAAAAACACAATATTACGTATGTGCTAGGTTTGGTGTAAACTCTTATTAGGCTAGTTTAGGCTGCTCCCTTATATGCAAGGTGTCACCACAGCCCATAATGGGTTTGATCAAACCGGGAGATCCTTTGCTTGTTTGGTCATGTGCAAGGTGATGTAGGTTCAAGGTGTGACAGTAGAGTTCAGCTACAGAGCCTTATGTAGCCTGTCAAAGAACATGTTTTTGCAAACTCAATCAAATATATGTACAAATGCTATAAGGCCCTAGGATCTGCCTTGTTTGCATATGACCTCAGCTCCAACGCCTTAAGCTAAACAGAAACACCATCCATTATGAGGGGCGGTTAACCAGCTCTCTCCCAAATTACAGTGACTGTGGGTTCCCATTTTACTGATTTAGCGGTTGTGTGGTTCCCCATCTCATGTTACTGACTGTTATAGTAAGACATACTCACGCAGGCTGTCCTCCCCTTGTAAAAAGTGAGCAAGGCATTTGTTGGCCATTTAACAGGCACCAAGCAGGCACCAAGCTAAACACATTTAAAGATCAGCGACAGGGTCTTATTATCTTATTTTCTTTCCTGCAAAAGCACATTTCATTTTTAACTAATACCGAATATACTGATCCGATCTGAGCGATGAAGTTCCACAGCTGCTTCATATATACAGTCCCAGGCTTCTCAGCTGAGATCTGACCACATCCTCTGACGAATGAAGGTGGAACATTTTACCACCCTGACCAAGAGGCAACTGCACAACAGGCACAGAACATTTCCTGGGCATGTACTATATAATTGTAGGGACTGTTGTCGCTGCATGTCTCGCTGTGGCCTGATGGTGATTGGCAGCTGTGGAGAGGTATCCAGATGACACCTTAGTTATGGAGTTGACCCCGCTTTTAACCTGCTGGCACACCTCCTGTCTTCACCCGGCTCTGCCCGCTTCCTCTCTCAGACTCTGAACTAATTCAGACAACATTTGCCCATGCACCTTGTGCTCCACTCCTCCACACCTGCCTCCACAGAGACATTTGCCCTTTTTTAATACTGACCTTTGACCACTTGGCCTAAAGATAAGTTAACCTCTGCCACCGATGGCCTGTTTAGTTAGTGCACATGTGCACAGTTTCTGAACCTGTGCACATGTGCACTAAGTGTGTGTGTTTCTTTGTTGAACAATTGAGTTTCACAGCAAAACTATTAAATGTAAAGAGCCAGAGCTCTGAATGAAAAAGAGAATTTTGTGAAAGGAACAAGTCTTGTATGAAGTGTGAATGGCTCTAATACCATTTCTCTCTCTCTCTCCCGACTTCTTGCCAGCACCAGTCAAGGGATTTTCCTTCCCACCCTCTCCTCCTGGAACACTATTTCCGGATTGTGTTGTGAATTTACTTAGTTCGCAGAGCACCAGGGAATGACAAGCCATGGAAAACTGAGTGTGGCGATGTGGTTGGGCAGTGAGGAGGGAAAGACAGAGAAAGGGAACGTAGTGTGTGTGCGTGTGTGTGTATGTGTGGGAGCTGGACAGAGAGAGGGCAAGACTTAGCTGAATCGTCAGAGACAAGCCCAAGCAACAGCCCTCACCAAAATAGCACAAGCAAGAATCTCTGTGGGTAACATAAATTTGAGCATGATGAGTGTAATCAAACTGAGAAGGGTTAGACATGCGGCATAAACTATCTTCACGACCATGTGATCTTGAGGATTTCTTTGTCACAACTGTGTGCTCGCCTCCGTACTGCCTGCTTGCCAGTCTGTTTGTTTTTCTGGCTGTCTGTGCTTCACCCAGAACATCTGAGCACACAACTATGTTTCTGCAGTCAAAGCCCCGGCTCGGGCTATTAGTGACCTGTTTACCTTTTGACATTTCCATTGCTGATAAAAGCTAACGCTCTGTGACAGGCGTAATTGTCAAAGTAGCTATACCAACTTAAGAGGCCTCTGACCTTCAAGCAACATGCTCTATCCTCGTTAGATGATCAAACAGGATTAAATCCATTCACTAAGCTCATCTTTGTTTTCACTCCAGGGGGTTTTACAGGAAGAATGGGACCACATGAGCGAGGCGCATCTCAGCTGCCTAATATCCCACCAAATTTCACCGTAATATTTATCACTAAACAAATTAAGCTAACAAATCCATTAACGGATCTTTTTCCAAGTTCTCGTTTTTAAAGGAACAAATCCACCATGAAAAATCAGCATACAGGCAGCGGCAGAGTAGTAAAATATTCTCACGGGACACTTTCCAAAGATCAAATTATCTTGTTGTGCAGCATAACCAGCGTGAGTGCTGCTGATTTGAGCTAATGTCAGAATGTTAACACGGTCACTACAACAGACGCAACATGCATAGGTGTAGCGCATGAGATTTTTTTGCTCAACTGTCATCTTAAGCTGTTTTCACACATGTGCAAACTTTTTCAGACATTACCCTGCAGAGGTCCGTGTGTGGATGCAAATCGGACACTGAATGGTTTTTAATCTTAAAGCTCCCCCAAAAATAAGATTTGTGTGATGTCCAATTATGCATATGTGTAAATACACTGAAGGTAATTTTTACAGAAACATGTCCAGCTCCTTCATCCGAAACAAACAAAGAGTACTGATCATAGTGCAAACACAAGAGGACAGTGTCCCAAAGCCATTTTATTTTGAGGGGGTTAGCATTTAAATATTTGCTAAATAGCACTAAACTCAAAATGCAGGCTGTTGGGAATTATTTCCCAGGTATTGGATCGTAAAAAATATACTAAATGAATTAATAATTAATTAATACTGATGAAAAAAGTCAGCGGGCTTTATGGTGGCATACAAATTTACCAAATTCCTCCATAAATCGTGACATAGTTGATGCAGGATAGCAATCTAACTGCAAAATGACATGAGGACTCAGCAACCTTGCTTTTATATGGAAATATAACCACAACACAACCAGCTGGCAACCAGTTGAGTTGACTCCCAAACAAGTTGCACACAATAGCACAGACGGATTGAAACATGTTGGCTATTTTTCGGGAATCATATGTTAGACAGAAATTGTTTAGATAAAAAAACTATGTAATCATGGGGCAGTCATCAAACAACAACTAGTTTCTCCTAAGTACAGGTATTGTATCATCCTATTTCTTCTCTCATGTGACAGAGCCATTAGAAAATTTCCCAGAATGTAATGTAACTGTTTGTATTGTTGCACTTATATTTCTTTTTTTCTTAACAGTTAATATGACTATATTTAATCTGCAAAGCTACAACTCCCTGTGTAATTTGACTTTAATTCTGATACTTTTTTTTCTATAAAACTCATCAAAACCAGATGAGTTAAACGGTCTTTGGCATCATTTTTCTGGGTTACCACGACAATTTCATCTTGTGCAGTCAGCACTTTTAGAGTACAGTCATCTCTTGCACAGAATCTCCTGTGCCGACATGGAGAGTGTGGTGAAAAGGCCACAGACGCAAGCGTGAAGTGGAAAGATGACAGTAGTAATTTACGTTAAATGTTATGACAACAAATGTAATCAGTATTTTGGAACACACAGTGTGGGTACAAGCTGTATTACTGATGTAAATTTGTGTTGTGTGTGGGTGGGAGGAAGTTTATGTGCCATAAATCATGTGGAGCATATTCAAATTGTTGCAGGGAGACTTGGAGGTTTCATAGACCAGGGTAATGTGACTCCTGATGATTTTTGTTCTTTCATGACTGAGAATATTTTGTTCTGTTCTAAACCGAGTGAAATGTTTTGACTACACCAAAAGGAGATAAAAGGGGGCTGGGGTCACGTAATGGAATCTGATAAGGCTGGATTTATCTACGTGGTTAAACAGATTTAACATAACCAATTTAAATAGTTTTAAAGACCTACTTTAGTTTGCTGCACACTTGATCTTTTTAGAAGCAGTCTAATTCTATTAGCAGGGAAAATTAGGACTGATAATACCACTCTTTACCTTCTGGGACATACATCCCAACCTTTGGCCTTAAAGCACCAAATGAAATCCCAAAGCATGACTCAGAAAATGAATTTACTTGCTGTCCTTTTGGCTCAAGGCTGTGCCATTTACACAGGTGCTATTGTTTGCGCAGGAGTTGTGTAGTTGTAGATTCTTCTGTCCTATCCTCTTATTGTTATGGCTCCCCGTCGAGTTCTTAACACATGCTGAAATAACTTCCTTAAAGCCTGTGTAAGCACATACCACTTAAGGTATTTGTATGAGAGTTTGTGCACGTGTGTGTGTGTGTGTGTGTGTGTGTGTGTGTGTGTGTGTGTGTGTGTGTGTGTGTGTGTGTGTGTGTGTGTGTGTATACTGGCTAAAAGGGAAGGGGGCAATTTGCGTGCCGGACAGGGGTGGTTTGTTTTGTCAGCAAAATGTCAATCTGTCTTTGCAAGGTTATCCCATATGATCTTCCTAAATGCACAGTGCTCGGCTGTCCATCTGGTTGGCTGTTGAGCGCTCAAACTCCCCCATTAACACCCACCAGTGCTAGCCCATGTCTGGAGGTCCTGGCTTTTACCTCCCACCGAGAGGATATGAAAAGACCGACAAAGCTTTCCATTCTGTTCTTTTACTGTCAGATTTTTGGATCAGTGTAATCCTCAAATGGCTGCAACACGTGTACAGTGGTTTGGTTGCTCCCTAACAACTAACTTGACAACTAAACAATGCAACGGTTCTGAAAAGGGACACTCAGAAGAAGAATTTTGCACGTCCAGAAAAGATCTGGACTCTCCTGCGTTTGCACACACTCACGCAGCCAGGCAATGGCCCAACATCCCCTAAAAAAGCACATAAAGCCAGATCCATCCCCTGTCCAGACTGCCTTGGGCTCCCCTAAGTTATTCAGCGTGTGCAAATGAAAGATGTGTCTTGGAACAGTGCGAGCCTCTAGGCAGAGCAGAACCTAGCTTCGCACACAGATACACACAGCAGCCCTCTGGACAAGTTTGGCACCCACACCAGCAACTGTGGGCCAAAACTCATGTTGCGTGCTAACTCGCTCCCTCCCCCATCCCCTCATGCTATCCCGCTCTGCAATTATATGCTACGCTCCCACCCAAACATGCAAGAATAGGCCTTCTCAGTCAACAGACAAACCGAGTCATTCTGTCCTCAAACCATGACATCATGACCATTTGACTTCAGCGTGAAATTCAAGCTTAATTTAACTTTGTCAGGGAAAGAAAGAAAAAAAAGAAGTGGTGTGTGTTACACTGGCAGACGTGCTGCAGTGGTGTGAACAGTAACTTTATGCAATTCTGGGAAGGCAATGCTAATTTATTCTCTACAATGAGGAATATGTGACTCATGGTAACCTCAGAAATCATGGATTTACTGTCTCAGGCATGCATCAGAATACAGCAGAAAAATACTCAACAAAACTCCAGCACGGGCATATTCTGAATCACTGCCTTAGTAGCAACAAAACAATAATTTGGAGTGACTGTGTCGACGAATGCAGTAATTCATTAAACGTTTAGTGGTGGAGGTCATACTGTTTAAAATAGGGTTTTTTTATTAATAATGCAATGGCAGGAATAACAATTGTTAATAAAAATCCTTCCATTTCAGTAATCACATTAAACAAACGTGTCAACTTTGGTTCGAATTAATCTCAGTGGCTTCCAGCTGAAGTTTGTTGGGGTCTACATGCCCGAGAAGCACCTATCAAACTGCTGACAGCTATTGTGTGAGACACACCTCATTTTCCAAATCTGCCTCGCAACAGTGTCCTCTCCTCTGTCCTTGCCGCTCTGGGAGGGGTTCTTAATAGTGTGTGTGAGCACTTGCATGTGCATGTATATATGACAGAACCAACCGCAGGCACCTCAGCCCAGTTTTTACAACAAAGAGGTCTGGTGGTTTTCACAGCAGCCCCACTTGCTCTCCCACACACTCATAAATAACTATACAGATTCTCTGCCCTGGCCAGGGGGAGAAAAGGAGAGAAAAGAGCCATTTAGGCAGCTCCTCTCCTCTCATGCCTTCTAACTGACCCTTTCTAAGGGTCAATCAGTCCCATCACAGCTCCTTATTTTGACCCCTTCCCAACCCTCTCTCCTTGCTGACACTAACCTGAATCGTCCCAGGAGCGGTGCTATCAAGAGAATCCACTTAGGAGGCTTCGGTCATTGTGAAGGAGTATTTAAGACTTTGGACGGCATAACACCTCACAAGCGCTCAGTCCCTTGAGCATGTGAGATGGCAGCAAGGGTCAGAGGTGAAGGTCGCAATATGGGAGGAGGGGAATAAATCCTGTAGCATGGATGACAATAGCTGCAATCCCTGCTGACAATGATGCCATTGTAGACTATGGGTTGCTTAGTGTGTCCTGGAGCTGTGCCTAATAGAGTTATAGTGCTGATGTGATGGCTGTGTAGCCAAGTAGAGTAGTGTCCCTTTATACAAGGGGGGAAACTGCCCAGGAGCTTGAAAGAGGTCTCAGCTTCTCAATTTTGCCTTGCATGAAAGCCTCGGATTGTGTGTGTTTGCATGTGTGTGTATGTCCGTGTGTGTGTGTGTGTGTGTGTGTGTGTGTGTGTGTGTGTGTGTGTGTGTGTGTGTGTGTGACAGAGAGAGAGAGAGAGAGAGAGAGAGAGAGAGAGAGAGAGAGAGAGAGAGAGAGAGAGGTTTCCAGCTATATACCATTTGGTCACTGACACACATGACTCCTATTTAAAGAGTTAGATTTGACACAAATCATCACAGAAATTCTGCTGCTTAAGCTGAGGGCTGACTACAACATGACTTTTCTGTGCACAAACCAATTTGTCACACACTGTATCAAGAATAATATCATCTTTGTTTGCAGAGCTGTGAGTTTTAGAATTTACTTTCCAAGTAAAATGCCTTTATTACCAACTGAACATCATTGGTTTTCGGAGTATTCGTCAGGAAAAACAAGCAATTTAATGCTTCTTCAAGAACATCAAGGAATATGAATATTAATGACACCTGTTGCCACTTCAGTTTGGGAGAAGAGCAACTGTAGTCAACATCCTGTTGCTCGAGTTTGTACACAGATAATCTAGGAGAGTCATTCCTATGACTCCCATTGTACAGAGATTGACTGCAATTCAGCCGGGGGTGCAGTAGAGATCACTCATGAATTAGTCCTCAGTGAATGGAGCTAAACTGCTAAAATAATTATTTACACCTGCCTCTGGACAAGAAACAAAAAAACCCATCAGATTATCTGGCACCGCTCATGCTTTCACTCCGTGTGCCAAAACAGTGAGGAGAGCTAGGCCTCCATGGGACTGTCCTGCATATGCTGCAATACTGTGTTTATGTTGTGTATCTATATCACACTCTGTTTATTGAACTGGACTTACTGAGAGACCACTGTATATACACTGCATACCAGATATGACTATAAAGACTACAAAGTTGATTTGTACGTGACAAAGTAGTACACTATCCAGCCTGGCCTTGCACGCTTCATGGCTAGTACTGCAAAAAGGGAAAAGGCTAGCTGTAACTTGTGTTTATACAGTGCTTTGAAAAACTATTCTCCCCCTTTGTGAGTTCCTATTTTTTTCATATTAGTCACACTTCCATGTTTCAGATCATGAAAGTAATACGAATGTCTAATATTAGACAAAGATAAATAACTAAATATAAAATGCAGTTTTTAAATGACGATTTCATTATTTAAGGGAAAAGAGATAACCAAATCTACTTGCCCCCGTGCGAAAAAAGTAATTATCGCCTAACCCTAATAACTGGTTGTGGCAGCAAGAACTGCCACCAAGCAGTCAATCAACTGGCAGTGAGTCTTTCACATTCACATGTGAATGAATTTTGGCCCACTCTTCTCTGCAGAATTTTTTTTAAAATTCAGTCATATTGGAGGCCTTTCCAGCATAAACAAACTTTTTAAGGTCATGCCAAACCATCTCAATCTGATTTAAGTCCTGGCTTTCACTAGACCACTCCAAAACTCTGATGGATGCTGTTTTTGTCCTCTTTCCTATTGTTGAATCATGAACTCTGACCTTAACCGAAGCCAGCGAGGCCTGCATGGAAAATAATAACAAATGTTGGAGGGAGTAAATACTTTTTCAATATAATGTTCAACATATAATATGAGCTGATAAAGTATTTTTTTAAAAGTCAGCATGATGAGCTTGGTCATTTATAAATTAGCCAAACTTCACTTAACATTATTTTGCTACATTAGATAACATCTAGCTGGTTTGCCTGTAATCAGCCAAAAGAAAGACACAGTATGTTTTCCATAAACATCTATGGGTCTTTTTGCAATGCAGGTTTAAGCACCTCCATGTTAGCTTTGCTTTTCAGACCCAGAAGCTACATTCACATTTTATACTGCACATGGTTTAATCTAGGTAATGTTAGTCCTATTTCTGGGGAAAAGTGCTAACTAACATAGCAGCTTGCTGGCTAACCATATCTTGATTCCTTGCCAGCGCTGCCTCAAGCAAACTGCTATTTGAACCAACATCTTTTTCTGTTGCTTTTCTTTATATGGACTTTGTGTTTCACTGGGCGCTAAATGTATGTCATTATTAGTGACTATTGGACTCTATTGCTAAGCTAACTTTAGCTAATGTTGCTTACTGTTGATTATTCCATTACAGATTAACTTGGAAGTCCAAATTTCCTAGTTTTCAATTGTAATGTTAATATAGAGTGCCTCCTCAACTCGGATTTCCTACTCAAAAAGTGGGAGCAACCCCACCAACCAAGAGTTAACAATCCAAAATGGTGGCAGTGAACATAAACAGTAGTAAAACTGTAAAACTTAAAGTTAAACTGACCAAGCTCTATCCATAAATGTGGTGTAGCCGTGTTTTTGATAGTGATACATGAATGGCTCTAACTCAGAACCAAAACAAGGCCTGTTTTTTCTTGCTTTTCCTACTTTACTACTGGAATGCACTAACTCAAGAGTGATATCACCCGGGAGTTCTGAGATCTGACTTCCAACATATCTGAAAAACAATATTACTGGATGTGGAATAGAGGCACTGAGGAGTAAGTTACATTCGTAAGAATTGTGTTGTTCACATTGGAAACTGTTCACAGAATATTATAGGTAACTGAATAAGTCACAGAAAGTCTAACTTTAAACATTGTTTTACAATTATTTTTCAGCTTGACAGTAATAGCAAAAAGTACATTAAAGGTTGTTTTTCTGTATTTCTGATATTTGAAACACTTGAAAAAAAAAGTGATCATCATCTTATTCAGCAACAAAGTTTTGTTATTTGCAGTCCAATTACCTACATGGATCCATACCTATACTTATATGACAGAAGGACAAAAAATGACAGCATCTCATGGATTCATTTGGCATTAGGGTTTCATCTCCAGCCTTGATTTGGCTCACCACAGAGCTGGGGAAAGCCTCAGCTCAGAGAAACAGAAGCTGCTGATACCACTGAATAGTCATCTTCTGCATAAGTAAGACACCGAACTAGCAGATATTATGAGGTGACATGCCACGAGGACCTCAGTTGTCACCTCGGTTAATAAGATTAGGCTCTGACGGTATGGAGTGACAGATGATGAGAGGTAGGTATGACCTCTAGGAGATAATTCAGAGGACGGAGAAAGAGAGGGGCAGCACTGGAGCATTTGGAAAAATGATATGTCCGCTTTCCTGATGTCTATAGTAACAGTAGCCTCCAATTTAACATTCCATCCATCAAACATTGGTTTTATTTTTTTCCTCTTTTTTCCTCTTTTTGGCTTCTCTTTGACCTCCCTAAAAGAACAAGCTATGTTTCCCAGGGCCCAGCTATTTGAAGCTCATAGTTTTGGTCATCCAAGGTTTTTCTGTTCCAACTCAAGCCGTTCAGACACTGTCCCCACTTACATTTCCTCAATGGCAGGGTCCTGGGGTCCAGACCATAGCCGCCCTACACTCTGCCCACAGTTGAGTTGCCTCTGGCAGGACTGCTGCGTGCTTTGTGTGCTGGTTCTGGCTGCGGATCAGGGAAATCCCACAGTCTCTCCATGGTGAATGTCGTACGCCCTGCCAAGGCCATTATGCATCCCTTCAATGGCCGTGAATAGTAGCACACTACAGTACAGAAGGTTTAAGAGAAGTGCAGTTTGCTCAGGGCTACAGTGCAAGACCATGACACAGATACTGACACTGGTGAACTAAACTAAGAAATGATTTCTCCATACTGTGTCAGCCCACACTGCACTATAGAGGAATATAAAAAAACATCTGATTAATAACGTTCCTTAACAAAGTCTAAACAATCATTATTCTAAAACAACACGAGATTATTCCACTAAGTCCAGTATTGCTTGTTTGACTTATTGTGGCTGAGTGAATACCAGCAGGAGGACTATCATGTAAACACTTAACACTCTTAAATATGAGGATTAACACTCATTTCATAATTTCCCTAGAGTTAACATATAGCGCACCATAATCACACTGATCTAATAATCTCTATGAGACCAAACCAATCATATTTCCCAATCTCCTGGGTTCCAGTTAACAGCTGCAATAAAATATATGTTGTTTTCACCTTGTGAGTCTGTGATCACTTTTACATATAAACTGTGAAAAATGTAAGATAATCACATGGGACATTTCCTGCACTCACTTTTTTGCATGTGTAGAGGACACAAGAGATCACTAGAAATTCTCTGGTTTAGGGAGCACACATCACACTTCACTGGGTTGCTTTGAATTAGTCAATAACCTGCGCACGTGGGCACAACTGGACATCACACAGAGTTTGTACCGGGCCACGTTTGAATTTATTGGTGGGCCAACTCATTAGTGCTAAGTACTCATGTAATAAATGTAGGGGTGACTGCATATGGATCTGGATGGCATTGCAGCTGGTGTGATCGATTTATAAAATTGTCTCTAGTTTATTTACATTTCTTTTCCTGTCAGAAATTAAAAACTATAATTTAGCTGACACCTACTTTCCTTACTGCTTAAAATGGACTTTCTCTTGTTTGTCAGATTAGTGTCAAAATTTAAACCTAACAAAATAAAACTTGAGCTGTTTTCTGCACAGAGAAACATCTGCCTATTAATTTAAAGCTCGTGCACAGTGTTTCCCAGCACTACCACAATCTGGTGGCATATTGCAGTGGTGGATATCAAGATGAGTCACATCAGCTAGCAGGCAGCTGGCAGGCTTGCAGTATCAGCCTATCCTGTTAATCTTCCGATTAGTCTTCACTGATCCCATCAGGACTGCCTGGATCTGGGGTGCAGAGCCTAAAGGTTTATCCCACAGGACAGCCCTCCCTCTCCCTGATCACTACACGTACACACAACGAATGCGACTGACGCACAGGGAACACACAGCATAACCTAATTAGTTCAACTTTTACTAATGCTGATCAAAAAGCAAAACATCCGCAACACAGAGCCCAGAGACCCACTGTCCCCCTGCTAACATATCTAGAGCCCCAGCTGTCTTCTGTTTCAGGAGGGTGGTGGCTGTGAAATGTGTCACAGAGGTCAGACCCTGAAGTTAAAGGGGGCAAATTCTGTGCTCTTCTGACACTGTGGCATTGGGAGTGGGGGGGAAGGGGAAGCAGCCGAGTGGTACGCCATGACAAACTTCAAGGCTTCTTCAAGTAGGGGGGCACCGGGAGCACACAAACACTCAGACACGTGTGAGCACCCAGTTACATAGCTGCTGTACGGTGGATGTAAGGCCTGAGAAACATGCCAACATCCCACAGCCATCAATCAGAAAGTTAAACTCAGATTCAGTGCAACAAGCAAATTACAGACTAATGTGAATTTTATTATACAAGTTAATAATCTCAATTTGTGTTTGCTTAAATGACCCACATCCACCTATAATTGTGCTTTTTGTTGTCTTAACAAGGTTGATCATGGCAGCTAGTTCAATGTTTCTTGGGTACGGACTGGATACAGGAAAGAATCAACTTACTGATGGGAAAAAGGAATGCTGGAGGCAATTACCTCCCCTGACTTTCTAAGCTTGGGTCAAAAGGGGAGCGGCAATAAACGCCTGGACACCAACAGAGGCAGACCTCTGACCAAGCGGGCCTTGTTTCACTCTCTCTCTCTCTCTGTAGCCACTAAGTTCAACTGGTGGAAGAGGCCATGGCTGTTTAAATTTACAGCACAATGTCATTCTGTGTCATGAGCAAACTACAATGTGTGTATTCATCCACTCCGAACACATAAGAGGACAGTACTGTTAATACTCTGGCCATTTTTAGCATATGAGGCAAGAAATAGCAAAATGTGTCACTGTAAAATAACCACTTCTTTCAGACCTAAAGTGTACAGGTGGTTACACACCTGCTATCTTTAACTGGATGATCTCACAGCAGCAGTAATTATGAGCGGTGTCAGCCAAGATGCCATTTACTGTTGCTGAACGTGTCTGGCAAGCTCAACAAGAATATAATACTTACTTGCCAACTAGGAAACTACAAAAGGTGTTTTAGCCAACCACGTTTAATTATGCTAAAACCTGTAACAGGACATTGTTTTCTTAGAACGTGTTCACTTATCAATAAACTGGAGCAACCATAATGGCTGAAACTGCTCTAATTCTTGATTGCTTAAAAGACACACGTTAAATATTTTAACTTCGTAATTTTAACTTAAAAAAAAATCCATTCATGTACAGCAAAGGACTTTTCAGCTGTTAGGGCAAAGCTTGAGGGGAACTGAATGAAACGGTCTGGAATGTACTATTACACTTTTAGGGGTTCGTGGATGTTATGTGGAAAACGCCATATATCTGCTTACACAATTTACTTATTTAACTGCATATATGTTCATTTTCATTTAAAACGCTTACTTTTAAATAATTACGTAGGATACATTTCAATAGCTCCTTTTTGTACACGACACGGGATCCCAACAAGAAAAAGAACACCCCTACTGTGGTAGCAGCTTGGACTGTACCAAGATGATGTTACGAACAGCCCTTTAAAGTCGCTCCACTTCCCAGATGAACTAGAGCGCCGCCACACAGTGAGAAGGCACGGACTGACAATCTATTATGTCTGAAAATGGTCTCTGTTTAGAAAGGCGATTTCAGAACACTAAATTTTTGACTGTGGGATGCTTATGGACGCGGAATCCAAGGAGTTATCTTTTTATTCACGTGAATGTAGGACGTGGCGTCTGCGAATACTCTTAAGTAGCCTAGCTTAAATTAGGTTAAAAGAAAATTATTATTTTTTTTGCTCAGACTTGCGAAGACAACAGCGGCAACCTGGACTACTCTAGTGAAACAGGAATGATTTATCCTCCCGAAGGTTTATTCTACATCGAAATGGACCAAGCACCTCCAGGTAAGTTAGGGTTAAAACCAGCCATTATCTGATCTGCGGGGGGTCGGGGAGCGTTTTATCAATGCCCCGCTTTCTTCTTCTTTTTTTCTTATCGGTTAATATCTGTTAGTAAAGCTGACATCTGAGAAAATGCTGTGCAGGTGTCGGCAAAGCGTTGCAATGGTCAGGTCCTCAGTGCTGCGCTCTCCCAGTGGCATTGCCCAGGCATGCATAGCGCAATTCACTTGGCAATTACGTAATACCTTTCGGAGAACCAGGCGCAGTGGCTTGCCTCTTTTCTTTTGTCTCGGCACATATGGCAAACTTTGACAGGGATGCACGGCGGCTTTACGTCGTCCCACTAAACCTAAACGACACGTACCCAAACGTGTGCGGCAGAGGAAAGAGTGCATTTTATAGAGAATATAGTCGCGGGTGCGTTAATGAACGACCGCTTTGTTCTCCACTGCAGCCAGCCGTGGTTAATTTGCTCGCTAGCTCAGAAAGTAGGCTACAGGCAGCTCGTCTTATGACTTAGCTCCGACAAACTCGCCCGCAGCTTATTTTGTAGCCTGTTTGCTTTTGCGTTATTACTGCGCCGAAAACGTTTAGCTAATGTGCTGTAGCCTATTTGAGTTATGTTAATTGACTTTGGCTAATTAATAATAAAAAAACTGCGTCAGAGTCCTTAGCCTTCATACACTTATTTAATTTACGAATAGCTATACTAAGTGGGCTACAGTTAATTAAGTGCTTGCAGGAGAGGTTTAGGAGAGCTTCTGAAAAACTGTGACGACAATACAGGGTGTAGGAAGCACAACATAAATTAAGACAGTGGGTCAGCCAGTATGTGTGTTGTGTGCGTTTCAGACTTTTAATTTGGCATCTTTTTTTTTTTTTTTATAATTTCTTGCATGCATTGCTAGTGCATGTACTAGTGCAAGCATGTGGCGTTTGGAAGCCGGTGGAGTGTTTTTTGGCAGGACTCCGTGGGAGGAAGAGGAGGAGGGGGAAAAGGTGTGCAGACTTAATTTTTTTTTGCAGAGTTCAGGAGCCGCAGCGTTTCACTGAACTGCTGCACCTGTCTTTTGTTTATTTTTGAGGTCAGGGAGGGGGGGATAAAGGTGAGCGGATGGTGGGAGAAAGCCACACTTTCCCCTGTGTGAGGGTGCTCTTGTATTCTCCCTAACTGCCTCGTGAAAGGCACTTTTGTCCTGCAGTGAAATATATCGCCCTTCACTCCTCTTGATGCGGTTTCCCCTCGTTTTTCATTTTTAAGGAAAACGCTTAGTCTTCAAGCCAGAGTCACGGATCCCAGCCCCCCCCTCCCCTCCCCTCCCTCTTCCTTCCTTCAGGGTTGATGGAAAACTTATGATCTCTAAGCTCGCAATGGTTATAAAATGAAAAGGGTGGTCCAAAAGACTCAAAATATAATTTATAGCCTATTAAATGCCAGTCATGCAATTCAGGACAGTGCCAGAGGCAAACTTTAGAGAATGGACTTTAATTTATTTCACAAGAGTTGGATACTGGTTAGTGTATAATGGTTTTTATGATTAAAGTATTTGGAATAATTAATTTTAAAAAATTAATAGTTATTAACTCATAAGCTACATTTCTATTTTTAGTAATGACAGCACTGAAGATCTTGGTAATGATTTGGCAACTTGGAAACTTGCCCGGGCATGTTCTCAGATCTTGACAGGCTTCATCAAGCAAGGGTGTTACAAACTGTGTGTGCCTCATATTTGCTGGCTGGATGGATGGGGAGGGGGTCATAATATTGAAGGGGTCGTGTTTACAGTAACTGCTTAAGTAGATCTTGTGGCAGATTGTGTTAAAATCTCTAAGATAAGAGGGAAAAATTTGCATTTCATTCCATCCTCGTTTTGTCTTTCGCATGCAGCTCTCCCTCCCAGGTCAACAAAGCCACCATCTTCCACCATGAACAACAACTGCCTTTCGCCTCCTGCGCATTCGCTACAGGACGCCGAATGGTACTGGGGTGACATAACAAGGTAAAGGATGAGAACATCCGCAGTCCTTCAGCAAATATCCCATCCTTTCTACAAAGATCTCATGTGATGTTTTGATTGTTAAACATATTGGCACGTTGAATTCCGTTAAGCATTAACTGACTCTTCCCACAGGGAGGAGGTAAACGAGAAGCTCCGAGACACACCTGATGGCTCCTTTCTGGTGCGCGATGCATCCACAAAGCTGCAGGGAGACTTTACACTGACATTAAGGTAAGCTGAAGAGAAAAGGAGCACAGTGATTCCAAGCGCAGCGCTAAAAGAAAATATTAACGGTGAGGATTAAATTATATTTTGCACTGATCTAATTTTTTTCTCTACTCAAATTTTTAGAAAAGACGGGCACAACAAGCTGATCAAGATTTACCACCGTGACGGGAAGTATGGCTTCTCAGACCCTCTCACATTCACGTCGGTGGTGGAGCTCATTTGGTACTATCAGCACCATCCGTTGGTGGAATATAATGCCTCACTGGATCTGATGCTTACCCATCCTGTGTCCCGTTTCCAGCAGGTTCGTGAGTAAATACAAATTTATTTTTTTTAATTTTATTTTTTTAACTTTATAAACACAAGGATACACGTTGTCTAAGCAAATGAAATTTCTGCGTTTAGGTGAAAGAGGACAGTGTGGATGTGACTGGAAGAAAGCTCAAGGAGGTCCACAGTCAGTACCAAGAGAAATCAAAGGAGTTTGATCGTCTCTACGAAGCCTTCACAAAGACCTCACAGGTTAAATGCACCCTTTAATTTAAAAAAAATATATATATATATTTTCTAAAGGGTCTGATTTACTTTTAACAAATGCCTGAGTCTTTTCTGAATGGATATACTCTGTATGACACAGGAGATCCAGATGAAGCGCACGGCAATAGAGGCTTTTAATGAGACTATGATGATCTTTGAGGAGCAGTGTCGTGAGCAGGAGCGCTACGGAGAGGAGTTTGAGAGAAGCAGCCATTTGGAGGGAATTGACAAAGATTTGGAGAGGTACTTCATTCCACAGTGGCCGGGGGGGGGGGGCTCTTAAAATGTGGGTGCATTTTGCACATAAACCCCTAAACTCTGCTCACACCTGTGACCTGTCCTTTCCCTCATCAGCTTTCTGATACACTACGAGAAGCTGAAGTGCCGTCTCGCAGAGATCTATGACAGCAAAATTCATTTAGAGGAAGACTTGAGGACGCAGGTGGAGGATTACAGAGAGACGGACAGGAAGATTAACAACCTGCGGCCAGACCTCATCCAGCTACGCATCATGAGAGACCAGTACCTCAAGTAAGTGGCATCAGAATATTGTTTTGTGGCATTTGTGGTAACAATCATTAGGGATTATAATGTGTAATTTTTCTTCTCCTTGCAGCTGGCTTAATCACAAAGGCGTACGGCAGAAACGCATAAATGATTGGCTGGGGGTACATAACGACAGCCTTGATGAGTAAGTTTCAACACATTCTTTTTATTTATTTTAATTTGAAAACATTAAATAATTTTAATTAATAAATATAACTTGTTAATGGAAGACAGAATTGAAAGAGACATGACAACCACCCTCTTTCTTTCAGTACGTATGTGCTAAAGGGAGATGAGAAGAATTTGCCACATCAGGATGAGACGAGCTGGTTTGTTGGTGAACTGAGTCGGACGCAGGCAGAGGAGATGCTTCAAGGCAAAGTCCCTGGAACATTTCTGATCCGCGAGAGCAGCAAACAGGGATGTTATGCCTGCTCCGTTGTGTAAGTCCAACATTTTGGCAAAAAAAAAAAAAAGAATCTGTTTGAGATGCTTGTTGCTCTTGATTTGATCACATGACACTTACAGATGTCCTTCTCTCCGTTAAAGCGTAAACGAAGAAGTCAAGCATTGCATGATCTACAGCACACCGCACGGATACGGCTTTGCCGAGCCCTATGACGTCCACTGTTCACTGAAAGACCTTGTCCTGCACTATCGCCTGCACTCATTAGTGCAACACAATGACGCTCTGGATGTGCGGCTGTCACATCCGGTGCACGCCAAAGCTGCAGCCACACCTTCACAGCACGCAGAGGAACAACACAAACTGATACAGACTCCAAAACACACGTCGGGGCTGGCCCCTGCCGCTCCGGAGATGTAATCCAGTGGGGACAGACAAAAGGACATGTTTACTGCGAGAGACTGCATCAGGGTGCATTGTATAAAAAAATTTTTTTTTTTTTTTTTTTTTTTTGCACTACAGTGATTCCATCGGTTTTATGAATGGGATTTCACAGAAGTGGGACCGCAACTTGAATGTCAGCTTGAAATTTTTTTTTTTTTTTTTTTTTTTTTTTAATTTCTTCAAAGAGACTGTTTTAAGCTTTCAGACTTTATTTTTTTTGTACTTCATTTATTGCCATTTGTTTAACACACACCTTTTGGGTAGGGATGCTGACCACCTGAGATTTACTCACTGACGTCAGGTGCTGCACTTTTTCTTTTTTTTAAGCCAGGAATTCACATTGCTAGAGATGTTTCGAGTTAAAACTGTTCAGTTTTTAAAATTTGACCCATGTGTTGGAGATGTATATTGGATTATTACTACAAAGTGCTTTTGTGGGGGTGGGGTGGGGGAATGGCGTAAACATGCAGTTTCATCCAGGTGGTTTGGAGGGCCAAGTACTTTTTTGGGTAAAATGCCACATGAATTTGTGAAATGTTGCGGTGCATCTTGGTTATTTCCACCCCCTCCCCCCCCCCCCCCCCCTTTTTTTTTTTTTTTGTTTTTTTTTTGTTTTTTAATAAACTGACATTCATATACAGTGGATAATTATGTAGCATTAACATCCTGTAGAATACCATAGTAAGAGCATATACCCATTGACCAAAACACTAAATATTGAGCAGAACAACATCCCTGTTTAGTCCAGTAATTGCATTTGGGCAAGGGTAGGGCAGTTTATGTACACCTGCTGATGTGCTGATCAAAACATAATCTGAAGTACTGTATGTTATATTCTGTTACTCAAAGAAGTATAAGCTTTTTGTATTCTATATATATTTTTTCTATAAACATGCCACAAGATGAAAGCTTGAAGAAAGTGCAATCCAACAGTATTTCTATTGTTGCAATGTATGATGACGGTGGTGGTGGTGGTGAAGGTATTGCTGTTGCAAGAGGTTGACATTTGCCACAAAAATGCACTCTTTAGTGGCGCTGGTATGATGTGGCCTCCAATGTTTGTGTGAACTGCCAGAGGTCCGGAAGTATCCTGCCTCCATTACTTGAACTGTGGCATTGCTTGAGCTATGAATGTTTTTTCCATGACATGCAGCCTACATAGCTTAAGAGGAAAGGAATCCATGTTGAACTTGGCACATTTTTCGAGTTTGAGGACAATAGACGCTCTGTACAGAGACACAATTTAAAAAAAAAAATTTAAAAAAAAAATGTATTTCTAAAGGTTGCTTTATGGAAGTAGGTTGTTTAAGCCTCTTAAAATAATCAAACTCCACTGGGGAACTGAGGAAATTCCTCAGGTGACGCTAAGCAATGTGAGATCCTGACCTTTTTCTTGCTGAAAGACAATAAACTGATGATGGTTTTGTCAACTAATTCAAGTCTGTTGCTAACAGTGTTCAAGAAACACTTTTTAAAAATTATTATTATTCACATTAATCATAAAAAGGTTGAAGGCAGCTTTGTTATTTTTCTAAGTGCTGTTAAAGTTCCAGTGACCAGAAATGATGCTTAACACTAACTTACGTTGGGTTTACCATCTTCACTGAAGCCATGGTAGTCCAATGAGCTTATCTTTGAGTTTGCAGAGGTGGGAGACAGCGAGGGCACTGGAGGACACGCTGCAGACAGATGGGAGAGAAAGGAAGCGATAAAGACAATAGCAGGATGTGCGCAGGCTCTTCCGTACTCAGTCTGACTGCCGTTGAGTCACTCCAAAAAAATTTTAGGAACATGCTTTGCATGGCTCACACTTGCATTTTCAAATTTTTGATCCTTCTGTAAAGGAAAAAGAAAAGCAAATTAACATTTGGTACTTGAGAGCAGCTTGGGTTTTTTTCCTTCTAGGTTTATCACACAGTCGGCATCACTCCTGTCTGACAATTACACTGAATTTGCTAATTTCACCAGTGCAAAATCCTCAGAAAAACACATGTATTTCCACTGGGGTGTATGATGATAACGTTGACCCTGGATGACACCACCACTGGCCACCTGTGTGACCACAGCAACAGGTGGCCTCTTTCAACCATCACAGAAGGTCTGTGTTAGGTAAGGATTAATGAGGTGCAGAGGGCAGGGATGTACTGGGGGAGAGTTCCAGGCCACGGATTACTACCTCTTACCTGTGTCAGCATGGAGAGTGGGTGGACAGGCAGCATGCAAGCCTGGCTAGGACTCACCAGACGCAGTGTAGCTAGATAGATAGCACCACAGCCCTCGAATGGTAAGAGTCACATCATGTCTCATTCACTCCAATGTTTGTTTTTTTTCACCAATTGCAGATCATGGAGCCTCGCAACCATTCCTGAAATTTAGCAACATAGCTGTGGCATAGAGATATAGCAGCACAGAAGTTTGAATTGCATTTTCAAAATTTAAGTTGTTTAAAGAACAAGACTGTATGCAACAGAACATATTCGTGGATTATTCACCAACAAATTGGTAGATTTTGGATAGGTTAACTGATGTTAGATTAAATCACCAAACTCATATTAGCAACCAAGAACAATTGTTGAGTAATTGCAAATGACTTTATCTTAATGTTATTTCATCCAGCAATATGAAATCAAGCTTCAAAACTTGACTTTTGCAGGGTTGGCCAAGTGAAATATTACCTAAATATAACAAATCAATTTATTTTTATTTATATAGTGCCAAATCATAACGGCAGTCACCTCAAGGCGCTTTCAACAAATGTATTCACGGTGGGAATTACCTAATGTTATAAAATAACAATTGCATAACATAAATGAGAAACTATTTTAAATACCTAAATAATTGCATTTGATTGTATTATCTATGTTATCATATTAATCCTGTATTGTGGAATTAGTATATATTGATTGCACAAATTCAAGTGACACTTGTCACACTTTTACATCAGCAGCTAATTAAGCTCCAATAACTTGAGCTGGGTGATAAAAACTACACCTCATCTGCTGATGCATTTACCTAAATAAAGATTTAGCCTGAAGACTGGGCTTTTAAAGCTTTCCCCGCTTCTTACTTTTGTCATAACCCGAACATTAGGCTTTGCAGTGCTCTGGTCTTTGTAGCGCTGCCTCTCTATATTCACATATATTCCAAGTGGCCGCTAAGCACTTCCGTACTCTTACCATTCGAGGGCTCTGGATAGGACAGAGTGTACCAATGAGTCACCCTCAGGCGGCTGCTTGAGTGTCCCAAAGACAGGGAGAGGGTGGGAAGAAAAATATGTGGGGCAGGAAGGAGAGCGGAGAAAGTGCAGGGCCTATTTCTCTCACTCCTGGTTATTAAAATGAAGGCTTGAAAGGTCAAGCTGGGCCTTTTCTACATTTTCTTTGCACATAAAGTACACTGCCACATGGCTATGACCCCAAAACTATTAGCTTTTATAGCAGTTTGGCTATCACTGCTAACATCTACTTTCGCCTGGCTTCCAGCTATAAGAGTTGAACGTATGTAAAAACCCAGCCCCCCCTACATATTTTTCCTCAGAGGCCCTCTCCCTCCACTTTTTTTTCTTGTCAGCACACCTCAGTGCTACAACTCGCTTACTAGTTCTCAATTTAAATAAGTCCCGACTGGAGTAGAGGGGGGGTAGCAGAACGAATTACCTTTGGAGTCACGCCTAAAACACACACACCATCAACTGTCTTGCAGGCTTTCAGAAAAAAGAGGTTTTCGCTTTCAGTTTGCAGCAGCCAATCGCGTCTCTCCTCTCCTCTGTCTCCGTCCGATTCCACGGTTTCACGCTACGCGAGCAGCCAATGGCAGTCCGAGACCATGCCGCAGGTTAGCCAATCAGCAGTCAGTTGCTATGTTGGAAGCAGAATCGATAAGAGGGATTTTTTCCCCCTCTCTGTTTTTTTTTTACAAGCTCACAATATAGCTGGCTTATAGGCTGAAGGCAGGAGATCCTGTTGCCTGCCAACAAGCATGTAGGCAACAGACTGAACCATTAAACACCACACAGACACATTTCCTTTGATACCGCCACAAATAACAGCTTAGATGTCACTATGCTGTGTATGTGTCTGTACACACACGTATATCTCAGGAAGAAAGTTAACAGGTTGGATTCCCGACCCCCACTGAGCTGTTGAAGTCATGGAAAAGAAAATTGTTTGAGCCTGGGCAAATTATGGTCAATGATGCACATCAAAGTTTCTGAGTGAAAATGATGTTGTGAGTTTGTCCCCTTTTTTGTTTTCCCCCTCTTTCAGTACTTTTTCCTCCAGTGTCTCGGTCCGTCTAAGGACAAAAGCCCCATATTCTTACTATACTTAAAGCAAATCCAAATGTATACATGTGCAATGCTATACTCGGTGCTGTACATATTCATCACAATATTAAGGTCAGTAATTTCTGGATTAGATTGTTAAGCCATATGTTCTCCCAGTGACCCAGATCGGTCGAGATTTCTTGCTGTGGGCTACTGGTATGTGTCCTCAAGCAAAATGTAAACAAAAATCACACTAACCTAATCAGTTTGGGAAAAGATGCAGTTATTGTATAAGTTAACCTGTATTTGAAGGTGACTTTTAGAAACTGAAATCAAACTTTAATGATTGGATGTGCTCAGTTGGAAATAGCATTAGTCCTGGATACAATTTGATCTAAAATAACGAGTTATTATTGGCATATATTTTGCTATAACTGAGTGACCTCTGGTAGCTTTGATTTGAACAAAGAGACTCGGATCGCACCGAAACAAGAAGGGACACTGATCCAGCTCAGACACAGGGATGAGACACAATCAGACACAATGCTGTTTGTTGACAAACCATCGAGATCCAGAACCACAGCCAAATCAGATTTTCAGATACCGCCTTAGACCAGGGATGGGCGATCTCTCCAGTTTTAAAACAGGTAGAGCAGGACGCCCTCAGCGACAGTTGGGGTGATTTTCCTTCCTCCTACTTCATGCAATATTATGTTGTGCTATTTCTTAAGGGAAGGTGATTCGGGTGGGGGTGGGGGTGGGGGAATCACCTATTAAATGAAGCATCCCATCGTTTCTAAAGCTGGACAATCTCATTGTGGTACTTCAGCTCTCAAATAGATTAAAAAAGAAGAAAACAAGAAGCAGCAGCAAGGCACGTGGCCAGAAAACTAAAGTGGCACAAGACTGACAGACACTGCTTGGTCTGAAAACACAAGGCTGTATGCACACCATGATGATGATAATGATGATGATGATGGTAAAGGAAAGAAGGAGTTACACACAAAGACTGCAGCAAGAAGGAAAGTTCACTATTAAGTATCAGCTACAAGTTAGAAGAATATCACACAGATACTCCCATCATCATAGGGAAATCACTTGTTTTGTGTTATCGGGTAAGCTTTTAATCTGAAGCCCCTTACTCCTATATGAAGCTTTAATCTGTCAGTTTCATTTCATAATGTTTTTCTTTCTTGGTAAAAGAAAAAAAAGGATAGAGCCCCTGATGGGAAAAAAAAGTCAGACACACTGCACTTAAAGTGGAATGGCAATTATGGTGAGCACTTTCCATAGGATGACCCTCGCACTATTTACTTTGTCTCCCACGACATGGGGAAATTCTGGGTGCAGTCACCGCAGCGGAGAGACAGGATGACCAGAGAAAACAATGATGACAAGCAAAAAACTCTGGCCTTTTAGAGGAGCGGGGGAAAAAAGGGGGACTTAAAAAGAAGAGCATTTTCACACACTGTAAGAGTTTTCAACCAGAGGAAGTATGTCATCATATTCAAGTTCATTTTAGTTCCTCACCTTAAACCTTAAAACCTGTTTTACAAGAGACACCTCCCCAGGCAGCAGCATGGAGAACAAAAGGCACACTTTCATGTGACAAATACACCTCTGTCACACACACACGCACGCACGCACACACACACACACACGCACACACAATTCATTTTCATGATTATTATTTTATATAAGAGTCTAAACTTCAGTCTGGATTTTCTATGAATGTCTGATGGGCATGTTGAGTGTGCAGGGAGCATGTATGTAACATGTACCATCTGTGTTGGAGGCTGCTGTCACACGTCAATGAAACGCTAATGAGGCTCTTGAATTGCAAAGTAGCACAGATCACCTCACGACTGCTAAAAATGAAATAATGTGACTAACACACCGAGTGGAAAGTGACAGAGGGAGAAAGAGCTCACTGAAGGATGACAAAGAGCCCTATCTGATAAATGGAACACTATTTGATCAGTATTTGACTGGGATAAATACGTTACACGGTAAAAGAAAAATAACAATAATAATAATCGGGCAAGGAAAATGACCTTTAATGACAATTAAGTATTTCAACACCGGACAAAGAACTTTTAAAGAGCCACTTTAAGTTAGGATATACAAATCCCTCACAAGTCATAGCACGATAAAGAGACTTGAGGAGAGAATTAAAGTTACATGGAGCTGTTGTTTTCTAAGCTTCTTCAGTTTCACGTTTTAGCTTTGTCTTATTGGTTTACTCAGAGCCAATTTAAGTTGTGTCTAATAAGCTAATTGTTGAGCTAAGGTAATGGTTACTGTGGAGGCCCTATAGGGAACCCTGACCTACTGGAAATTTAAAAGCGCAGGGCAACGGGAGGGAACTCCAGCAAGCCGAGGGTGGATCTCAAAAGCTGGCTAGGCTGGCACTTTAGACTTTTTAATTGGCTGCAGCCACGACATACTCTCTTGTGCATCACAGGGTGTTGAAAGAGCTGGAAATACTAGTTGAGTGACGGGTGTTATGAGACTTGTATTTCAGGTGTGTAAGCCCAGTGATCGTTACAGGGGTTTTTTCGCTTTTTTAACTGTAGTTCAGATGCACTTTTTTTCAGCAGACACGGTTAAAGGGCCCAGAGTCCCAGAGTGTATGTAATAACAGGTTTCCAACATAATACTTAAACTAATCTGATCCCAAGATAAAGTAAACTGGACAGCCCAGTGAGTCTGAGAGTGGGCTCAAACGAAAGAGCTTAAAGCCTAAAAAATAACACTGTACCGGGGGACAAATATGTAGGAATACTGTGATAATTTACGTTAGGTTGCTACGGCCTATTGTCAAGGACATGCCGCTCCTTCAAAGCCAACACTGCCACCTGGCGGTGAGTGCCAAGACAAACCTGACCTGAATTTGGGGCAAACTGGTAATAACGTTTAAATTAATTATTACAATTAGACAAAAATAACAGAGAAAAATATTTATGTAATTTAAAGGGACTCAAAGATAAAAACGTGTCGGTATCGGTGGTGCAAATTAAAAGAAATAAATTTTTTCCCCTCTCGTGGATCAATTAGTTACGTCTGGAGATTCAGACCAATGCAGTCGGTCCAGGAAAAACGTATTGACAGCCTGCAGGCTGACGGAAGTTGCCTGCATCCTCATCAGCAAACTTAAGGGTGAGTCGCCAGTAAATGCAAGATAAACGCTGCATTTTTTTTTATTTTTTTTTTTGTACTTCCGTCAGTAATTCTCCGTCTGGAAAGGGACTGGTCGAGTATTGGTACTGTCGTGCAGACTGTGATCACTGACAAGCACCCTAGCGAGCTGCCAGACGGCTAACATGCCCGGCAGGTGTGTGTGTTAGAGATCATATAACAGCAGTGGGATGAGTGGCGACTATTTTTTTTAATGCTTCGTTATGTTTTCCTGTGGAACAACAAAGAAGGGGAGGTTTACTCTTATTTGTCTTTCATCGGTAGCCGATAAATCAGAAGTTGCTGGTTACACAACAGTGCACTGAGCCTCTGTATTTTGGTTTTGTGTGCTTTGCTTTTCAGGCCCGAGCCTCACAGGAGAGGAGGATTGAGGATACTGGCCTCCATGGTAAAGCAGAGGTACCTTCGCTGCCATGTCCTCCATCTCTGTGTCGACGTCCAGTGGATGCAGTCGTAATGCTGGTGCAGCTGCCATGGCAACCCAGGGTTTAGAGCAAGCTGTGCTGGCTTCAGACCGCTACGCCAGACTCATCCTGGCCCAGATGAACAAGATGCGCCTCCGCTCCGACTTCTGTGACGTGGGGCTTAAAGTCGGCGGCCGTGTCTTCAAGGTGCACCGGCTAGTGCTTGCTGCCAGTAGCCCCTACTTCTCTGCCTTGTTCGCTGGTGGGATGAGGGAGGCAGACAAAGAGGAAGTGCAGATCCTTGGAGTGGACACTGATGTCTTTGAAATATTGCTGGAGTTCATATACACAGGTCTGCATCAGCCCTGATATCCCCGTCTTGAACTTCTTGAATATTTGTGTTGTTTTGTAGCATTCCCAATCTCTCAGATATGCTTTCCCTTCAAGACAGCAGTGTTACCTGTTAAATGCAAATTAACTAATTAAGGCTGTTAGCAGATATTTGGGAGACCAGGAAAATCTCATTCGTGTGTATCTTCTCACTGGTCCTGACTAACGCACCTGCCTCCTTTCCAACATCAATCTCTCTTCAGCAGCTGATTTAGAATCCAGCAGCTAGGCTTCACACTGCATCATAACAATCCTGATTTCTGTCCATTGACAGATTTTACTGATCACATGTAAAGCACACATATGGGTATGACCCTGAGTTACAAAGCAGAAATGTTGATCCTTTGCAAGAAAGTTTGCATCTAC
Source organism: Pelmatolapia mariae (assembly GCF_036321145.2). Classification (NCBI taxonomy): domain Eukaryota; kingdom Metazoa; phylum Chordata; class Actinopteri; order Cichliformes; family Cichlidae; genus Pelmatolapia; species Pelmatolapia mariae. Next base: position 10,041,489 of record NC_086243.1, on the reverse strand, counting down.
AGATAGCTGTACAAAGTCATGGCTTAAATGTAAAGGTGATTGTATTTCTGCTAACAGGTACTTTTGGGGTTTTTATCTTTTTAATGCCAGTTTTTCCATTGCTCTTTTATTATATTACACTTTAAATTTCATTTAAATTTGCCTTCCAGTTTGGTTTTCTATGTCATTTTTACCTTCCTTATGCTTTTACCCATCTGTCAGGGCTCTTTAATAACACTGATTTTTTTACAGTGATATGTAAATGTAAGCACTTATTTGTTCAGTCTCTTTTTTCCTGGTTGGAAATGTGCTCTCTTTCTGTTTAGGAGTGATCAGCGTCACTGTGGAGAATGTTCAGGAACTGATGGTGGCAGCCGACATGCTGCAGCTGAATGAGGTGGTGTCCATCTGTGGGGAGTTTCTTAAGGGTCACATGGACCCATCCAACTGTGTGGGCATCTTTCAGTTCCTGGAGCAGATCGCCTGCATGGACATGCTGGAGTTTACTGAGAACTACATCCATGTTCACTTCCTAGAGGTACACACAAAAGACCAAGTCTTTGTTTTATTTTCTGTTAAAATCTGAGGATTTGAACTAATGAAACTGTATCATCAATTTCCATCAGCATCAACATTTATGTTACTTAAACTCTTTCTATAGTTTCCACGTCGAACGTTCACAAATCGACCCTCTCGACCGCTTCCCCTCTAGGTGTGTGTCACTGATGAGTTCAGGGGCCTGTCAAAAGAGCAGCTGGTGAGACTTTTAAAAAGTGAGGAGCTGAGGATCGAGGATGAGTACCAGGTTTTTACAGCAGCCATGGAGTGGGTTCTCCAAGACGTGGCAAAGAGGAAAAAACATGTGGTAGAGGTGTTGGAACCAGTCCGCTTCCCCCTGCTTTCCCCGCAGAGGCTGTTCAAGTACATAGAAGGTAGGAAACTTCTGACATGCTTTCTCCTGTTGCATTTTATACTTTCAATGTCGTGTGTTTAATACATTGTTTGAAAATTTGAAATAACTCCTGAGATTCAAAGCCTTATTTTTTTCATACATTTTTAGGTATTACCGACTTCAGCCTGCGGGTGGCACTGCAGACTCTGCTGAGGGAATACACTGAAGTCACAAAGTCCCCCAAAGAAAATAAGATGTACAGTCAGCTACAGCCAGCCAAGATGAGACCCAGAAGAAAAGCCAGGAAATACCTCTATGCCATAGGTTTAGTATCTTTGCTGTGTTACATCTAAGTGGGGTGGAGTAAAGGGTCCCAAGATTTAAATTAGTCTTGCAATGCAGCAGATCTGATGGTGGAGCTTTTCTTCTCGTCTCATGTCAGGAGGCTACACTCGGCTGCAGGGCGGCCGTTGGAGTGACAGCCGGGCGCTAAGCTGCGTGGAACGCTTTGACACCTTCAACCAGTACTGGACCACCGTGTCGTCACTGCATCAGGCCCGCAGCGGGCTAGGAGTCGCAGTCCTGGAAGGCATGATCTATGTGGTGGGAGGTGAGGGAGAGAGAGCAGGGAGTTTGCTCTGCTTTAAATAGAGAATTAATTTTAATGAGTAGAAATCTGACAACAAATGGTCTTTTCTTTTCCTTACTAGGGGAAAAAGACTCGATGATTTTTGACTGCACAGAGAGATACGACCCAGTTACGAAACAGTGGGCCGCCGTGGCGTCTCTGACTTTCCCTCGCTGCGGAGTCGGTGTCTGCCCCTGCCACGGAGCTCTGTATGCACTCGGTAATGGTCACACTAGAACTAGAACACACCACCTAGTGGTTTAAAGAAATTCTAAGAACTTAGAAGACAATAGAAAACACTGAAAGTGAAAATTTAAATGCACGAGTTCTTGCTGCAGAAGTTGAGGTTGTGCAATACCACATTGTGAAAGGACAATGAAATAGCTTAGTAAGTGTAATTAAATCATAACCGGCCTGTGCCTGATTTAATTTCACTCACAAACATAATAGAGAGATGTGGCAGTCTGCAAATGCAGAGTGAGAAAAGGCTTTCTTACAATCTGGGATGCTGCGTAAAATATAAATATAAACAACATGCAGTGATTTGTAAATCTCAGTAGAACACAAAAAATGTATTGTATTTAAATAATGCTTCAAAAATATTTGCCCAAATAAGTGGTGAGATGACCGACAAGTGGTGACACTTTCTTCTGCACAAACTTGAAGTTGTGTTCTTCCTGTTCTTCTGCAGGTGGATGGATTGGCTCTGAAATCGGAAAAACCATGGAGCGATATGACCCAGAGGAGAACAAGTGGGAGGTCATTGGCAGCATGGCTGTTCCCCGCTATTACTTTGGCTGTTGTGAGTTCCAAGGTGTGTCCGTCCCTTTAATACATTTAAACAAAATAAACACATCTGTATAATCAGGCGTAAAAGCTTTAATCAGATTTGTCATGCAGAAGAAAGAATGTAGCGAGAAGTACTTACACTGTTTTCGATGTCCGCATTTCTCTTTGCACGTCACCATCTGAACCCTCAGTTATGGAGGTCAGCTCTAAACGCAATGGTTTTTACCCAGGCTTCATTTACGTGATCGGAGGGATCAGCGACGAAGGGATGGAGCTGCGCTCAGCAGAGGTGTATGATCCCATCTCGCGTCGATGGAGCGCCCTGCCCGTCATGGCCACTCGACGGGCCTACGTGGGCGTCGCATGTCTCAATAACTGCATATATGCTGTGGGCGGCTGGAACGAGGCTCTGGGTGCTTTGGAGACAGTAGAGAAGTACTGCCCAGAGGAGGTAAAGAGCCAAAAGAATCTGTTTACAAATTATAACAGACGCTCCAACGTTCTCCTCACGTCTGCAAACGTCTCTCCGCAGGAGAAATGGGTGGAGGTCGCTGCGATGTCTACGGCACGCGCAGGTGTATCCGTGTCGGCAGTAAACGGGCTGCTGTATGCGGTTGGAGGAAGAGCAACCACCAGAGACTTCTCTGCACCCGTGACGGTGGATTCCGTGGAGATCTACGACCCTCACCTGGACACCTGGACCGAGGTCGGCAACATGATCACCAGCCGCTGCGACGGCGGGCTGGCTGTGCTCTGACAGACGGGAATGTCCTGCACCTGAATCATTCACCAAACACAGCATAAACTGGAGAAAAGCCGCACCTTAAGAGACATACAGAAAAGTGTGTTTTGGTTTAAACGGCCTTTCATATGTTGTCATAGTATTTATACATGGATGTCTCCTTTTTGTTTTTTAAATTGATCAATGAATATGAACATGAAAGCACATTTAGTACTGAAATCTGGCAAAATGTTCTTTTTACTGTTACATGACTCTCCTATGTCCTTATTTTCAATTCAGTCAGAACGTTAGAACAATATATTTGAAGGCACGGCTATCTTGGTGATGAGGATTATTTTTTATAGAATAGAAGTTCTATTTTTGATGAACCACAGAGGGTTTTTTGAAAGTCCCGTGGGGCACTAAGAAAACTGCTGGCGGGTGATGAAGCACTGTTTAGTTTCTTTTAAAGAATTTTTTTCGAGGTCGGTGCATTACCACTCCGATCCCTTGAGCCTAGTTGACAGTAGAACCACATAAAACCTATGGCTGCATTAAGTTTTAAAATTTCTGTGGACTCGAACAGCATGCCAGAGCGCTCCTTTTCATTCCACTGGATTATTTATGTACATATGTTTCTACTAGTGCCTCTCCATCGCTGTTTACACTTCATTCCGAGCAAGTAAAGACTGCTTTATCATTTCAGATTTGTACTATCTGATGTTGAGGTATGCAGCCTATCGCTTAAAAATATGTTCAGCATCTTTACGGTACGGTATCACATTTCCTCTTGTTTTCAAGCTGACCGAAGCGGTGCCACAGCACAGCTTCTTTCTATCATGCACAGTTAAACCTTTGCAGAAAACAATACTACACCACACTGATAATGCTGCTTTTCAGACTTAATAAACATCACAAAACAGTTATGTGTATGCTTTATTTCATTTTAACCTTATTCCCTTCTTTTTCAGTGTAGTTAAAATGTAATAATCCCCTCTGATAGTGCTGTGCAAACACCAGCATGCAGGAGGACATTACTCCCCGATATGGTACGTAGGTGTGTTGTGTTCATTTGTGAACGATCATGTTAGTATTATTAGATTCGTTGCAAGGATGTAAAGCTGTTTGAAGCAGGAAAGTTTTCTTCTGTATTGTGCAAACAAGCGAACTACAGCAGTCACACTTGCTGTAATTACACTGGACGTCTCACTGGGATTGTGGCTCATCCATTTGGAGCTGATGTTTACAAAACACTGAGACTGTAAATGTGGGCTCACTTACTTCCAACTCTGCTATAAAAACTCCAGTGTGTCTGTTTAATGGACAGCCATTTCTACCTTTGTTAACAATTAGGTGTTACAGGTTGTTTCTTGTGAACAAGGTTGATTCTGCTTGTCAACCTGTCATACACTCACCAGCCACTTTATTAGGCACACCTTGCTTATGCTGTGTTCTTTGTGGCATAGATTCAACAAGTTGCTGGAAACATTCCGCTATGATTTTAGTCACATTCACACAATAGCATCAGACAGTCTAACACATGTTCAAGAACCTAGTTTGAGATGACAGGAGCTTTGTGACATCACATATTATCCTCCTGGAAGCAGCCATCAGAAGATGGTACACTGTGTTCATAAAGGGATGGACATGGTCAACGACAATACTCAGGTAAGCTGTGGTGCTTAAAAAATGCTCAACTGGTACTAAAGGGCCCAAACTGTGCCATGAAAATATCTCTCACTTATTATACTACCACCACTGTGAGCCTAAACTGTTTATACAAAGCAGGATGGAACCATGTTCAGTCTTCTGTTGTTCAATTTTGGTGAGCCTGTGCTAAATGTGAACTTCAGTTTCCTGTTTTCAGCTGACAGGAGTGACACCCAGTGTGGTCTTCTTCTCTTGTAACGCATCTGCTTCAATGTTTGACATGCTCTGCGTTCAGAGACACTCATCTCGATACCTTGGCGGTTACTCATATCAGTCCGTCTGGCACTAACAACCATGCTACGTTCACCTTTCTTCCCCATTCTGATGCTCAGTTTGAACTTCACGGGCCTAAATTAATTGCTGCCATGTGATTGGCTAATTATATATTTACATTAAAGAACAGGTGTACCTAATAAAGTAGCTGGTGACCTTAAAGTTTGTGAAGAAGAAGAAGAATGAACACCTTTATGTGACTGACCGGTGAGAAGCAGCTAAAATTAACAACAATCCAATAAATAATTAATGTTTAACACAGCCGAGGCAGCAGGTTAGAACTCCTATAAACAAAAGCACACAAATTTCTACAGCTGTTTTGACTAAAAGCTGCCTGAAGCTCGATTTTTATTATCTCAACTTTTCACATAAAAAAAGAGATGTTTAAATAATCTGTTTAAACACATGTTCCAGAAGAGTATTTTTCCCTGTGTTTAGTGCAGCAAAGAGCATGATTCTGCATGTGTTAAAGGAATTCTTAAGCCCATTGTTTGTTCTTTGCTATATTTAGGTATTTAACTCCTCATGAGATGGGAATTTCACCAGATATTTTGCAACCCAGGAAACAACTGCTATTTATTTTCAAATTATTATGTATTATTTACATAAGAGCAAAACTGGCTCATTCAACGGTAGCACCACAACGACTGTCTGCAGACGTTCACCTGATGTTTTCCATTCTTATGTTCATGCAGTTAAAGAGACAAACTATCCTCTTAAAATCACTTCTTAGTCTCTATGAACTTCTTGTCTGGACAGAGCTTTTTAAGCACCAACGTGGCAACCAGAGAAAAGGTGGCAACCAGAGTGAGAACAGTTCGCATGGCTTTGAACCAGGCAGGGTAGCCAGGCAGAAGAGTCAGGTCGTAATGCAGTGACAGGCCCAGTCCCATTACAACAACTAGAGCTCCTTCAGCTATGTTGTCCCTGCAGAGCAACGCCAGCCAGGCCAGAAGCGACGGCACCACACTGTTACCCAAATTCATCCAGTCTGGCTGTGCGGGACTACCAGCTGGGATGGCAAACCCCCAACGGGCACCTCCCAGGAACGACACTATAGAAGCTCCGTACACCACTTGAGCATAAGCCACTTCAGGGTGGAAAGATTGTGTGGCAGCCATGAGAAAAGGGGCAGAGATAAAGGGGATGAGACCAGAAAATCCCAGGTACAGAGCTGGTTTGGGAGCCTTGGCGAGGGCTCTTAAACTGAAACCCTCTTTGCTGTCACTTCTCTCTGATTTGCCTCTTGAATCCTCGTGGCAGAGATGTGATGTGTGCCAGCTCACAGGTTTGATGTTCAACAGTCTGCTGGTGGTAGATGGTCTGAATGACATAAAGACAGAGGAGGCTCGAGTGTGAAGCAGCACAGTTTTTGTGCTGTAGTTTGGTACTCTGTTTATTTGCTGAAGACATCTCCATACTGGAACCTGAAACAATCACAGAACATCATTAATATTCTCCTGGCACCTAGAGAATTATTGCATTCGTTAGTAGGCATGATACATTTATCAAATGAAAACTTTTACTATTCTTACCCCAGAAAAAATACGTCTTCCAGAGACGAAGTTAATCATATTCAGCGTGAAAAAGAATCACACTTACACAGCACATGCAATCTGAAGTTTCAGTAACGAAACACCCTGAGCTAACGTTGGTGCAGCTAGCATTAACCTCAACCTGATGTAATACAAGGCTGTCCTAATGTAACAGCCTATAAACCACAGGATTTACAGTTACCTAAACGTTATCCTATAAATGTTAGTCATAGAACGGTTTTCAGTAGCCACCGAAAACACAAAAACATATAACAAATTGTGAGAAAGTTAATATTTCATATGCTAAAGTAGAGGTCGTTTGCTTGCCGTCAGGCTATCGGTGCTCGATTAAATGCCTGTCTCTTAATATTTTTAGCGGAACCAGACTGACTCTGATATCGACTGGATTGGCTGTCCTTGGCGGGGAGGTATTATGTTGCGTTCAAGGTTGCAAAATCCCACATTGTTTACTATTATCGCCGTTTTCTTTGAATATTTAGAAAAATAACAAAGAAACATAATGTTGCATCTTTAGACATTTGTATATTTTATTTATCGGAGTTTATAACAATTACATCGAAGCCACACTGTTTAGCCTGCTGAGATGAAAAACTCGTTAGACTCCCAGTGAGTGGCATAATCACGACAGATCGTGAATGGAGCACAGTTGAGGCTGTTCGAATCCCCCCTGTGCCAGCGCCAGTGGTAAGAGCACCGAAAACCCAAACAAACATCGATAGTCCTGCGATTAAAGCAGTTTATATTTGCAAAAAAGTGCAGTGTCACTGGTCTCTGCAGAGTGAGTGTATATTTGAATCAACCTATATCTACGACTATCATGTTTATTGGAAGGTATCGTAGGAAAGACTGTAAGTTAGCTCGCTAGCACTTAGCAAGCTAATGAATGTGTGCTGCCGCTGCTAAGGTAGCCATTTTGAAACTGTGTTGTTCCAACGAAGCAAGGTCTGTTTACCTCTATTGTATGTCCGTGACAACTGCTTAAATAGACAGTTCTGGTTACCGCAGGCGTATTAAATCCGTGTTTACTGGACTAAGCCCTCTAGCCTTGCTAATTCCTTTCAAATACCAACCAATTTTCTCGGGCTTCCCAACAGGCTAGATAGCGCTAGCTATTAGCTAACAATTCCTATGCTAACGTTAACCTGAGTTATCTCGGCAGAGTCAGCTAGCAGTGGAGTTAGGACAGATCTGACAGCGCTGTTGTGTGTGGTACTTGTTGGCCGCTTAGCGTCTTTAATTATTTCGATGAACTTACTTTTTACTTCATAACATTCAGCTAGTCATTTAGTTGAAGTGTGTGTATGCTGTGTTAAGTGGGTCTGCTGTTTGTGTGTTTGTGTACATGTGAGTTGAGCGCATGTAGACGTTATGCAGGGTGTTTTCCAAAGGTAGATGTGTTTTTGCCGCCGCCATTCATTGGAGTGTTGTTTCACAGTGAAGGAAGTGTGTGCGCTGCACATTGTACCTCGTGCCTGTGGTAAATTCATTGATGTTGAACTGTTACGTAATAGTTTAGTGGGAGCACGCTATCAAGCCCGAATCAGTGAAATAAGGGTGTATATATATTGTAGGGTTTTTGTTTGTTGTTTGGGTTTTGAGCCATGCCTTCGTGCATGTATGAACAGGGTATTTGGGATTGTCACCTCAGTTTCGTGCCGTGTTTACAGACACTATTGGGCCCATTAAGATTCGCAGCAGTCTGCGGTAATGCGCACAGGAAGATAGCGTGCATGTTATTTTTATACTGGTATAAATATTTCACTTAAAAAAAGCCGACACTGTTTTTAAAAGAGCCAGCTTTCAGCCTGAAAGGGATCTGAGATCTGAGTCCTGATTGATTTTTTTTCCCCTCTCTTGCATCTCTCAAAACGTCTTTGAGTGTCAGAAGCGTCCTTTTTTCTGGAGCTGATTTCTCTTGAATTTGAAGTTATTTGGGAGTTTATCAGTGAGGGCGGAATGTTTTTCATAGTGTGATAATAGCTGACACAAACTTAAGCTGTTTGCAGTAATGCAGCTCTAGACATACAATATCGTTTACGTTTAGCTACTCTGTCTGGGAAGTTTATTAATGCAGCAGCCTTAGAAGAAAAACAATCTTATAGTTATTTTGGGCGTAGTACTTTGCAGCACTATTGACCTATTGCTCTGTGTTTTCTAATGATTTGATCACCCCAGTTTTACAGTTAAAATTTTAGCATCTGAAATAATTAACTTCTACAGTGCACCGTTTAAAAAACAGTTTGAACACAAGCTGAACAAAAGTTCATAAAGTTATATGTACTGCTGGGTTCTTATATTAATCTGTATTGTTAGGTAATTTGGACCTATTATGTTTGTTTCCACATCCATACTTTTTATTCCTGGACTCTTCCAAAGATGCTTTGCATGATTCACAATCAAAATAAAACTTGTATGACCTACACTGAGCCTCGGTGAAACCCTCGGGTCATCCTTTGTGTGAAACTGCTCTCCCTTTTAATATCACCTTCCTTTAAACCGGCGTATCTCTGATTTTCTTCACCTTGCAAACAAAGGGTTTGAACAGCAGATGGATGAGGCTTTTGTCCCGACAGCCAGAAGAACTGTGTGGCTGTGTGCCTGAGATGGCCTTGTTATGGGATAAAACCCGTCTATGAAAGCATGATCAGCCTGATCTCATTATTTGAAACGTTTGCCAAGTTTAATATGAACATCTGCTATTGTAGCAATGAAAAGCATGCTAGGTCCACTTTGTGAAAGGTGTAGTTAATTTGGCAAGTAACTCTTAAGTATTTTGTGTGTTTTTGACCCCCAGACCTTTAAGGCAAACCTCTTTTTTTTTTTTCTTCTAAAATTTATTGCAGGTCCTGTGCAAATACCCGTGAACCATAAAGCAAGAAAACCTGAAAACCGCACTGAAACTTCCTGTGTGAGGGGGAAAAAGCACTTTCAAGAAGGAAAGGAAAGACCTACTTGACAATTTTTTGGATGCTTGCGGCTTTTCAACTTTCACTTTTTTCTCCTGAGGATAAAGAGTAGTTGATCAAGCTCACTTGAGGATTTCTTTTTGGATGTGTTTGGCTGTTGCTAAAGCCATCTCAACTTTTGAATTTTGATTTTGCATATCTATGAAACCAGAGGTCCACACTGTTCCTGCTACAGTCAAAACCTGAAATAATTTGATGGGAGTAAAATATATAATGCTAGAAACAGCATTATGATGTACCATCCAACATCTTCACCGTTTCACTAACGAGAACTTATTATGTCGGCAATGTAACGTAGGGCTTCACTGGCTTCATTGTCATGTGACTTTGAACCTTTGAGAGTTATTTTCTCCAAACGAAGACAGTCTTTTCACCACTTTAATGAGGTGAGCAGTGGTTTGCAGTGATCTCCATTGCCAATAAAAGACTGTCTCTCAATTAATTTTTCTTTTCTGAATGTGTTTGAGTAGGTCTTAAAATGATTCGGTAAAAGGCGAGTCAACACAAAAAACATACTGGCACACAGTGTGGCAGGACAACACCTGTCTCTCTCCACGCACCTGGTGTCAAAGTGGAACTGCTTCAAAAACCGCTGTCCATGCTTCAGTGCAGGTGACTTTCACAGACTGTTTCTTTATATTAATAATAACCTGGCTCTTCCTCCCATTTGGGACAAATCACTAGTCAATCAATTTGTTTTGCCAATCAGCATCAGGTTTTAAGTCTTACCATGAGATTATGAGCAAATGGTTCAAATAAATTGAGGGATTCAATCTATCTGGAGACAAAAGAAGAAAAAAAGTTGCCTGGACTTGAATCAGTTGAATTCATTGCACAAGACCGGCATTAGAACTGACTGGATTCTGGTTCAAGACAGAAAATCTGTTCTGCATAAACTCCTATCTTTGGGCTTCAAAAACTGCTTCCTGTTTGGCCAGTTCTCTGGATTGCCATTCCAGATCGTTCCTGCAGTTTTTTGACATATCTCCAAGTGCTTCACCCTGGACGAAGGGATCTGCCTCTGGGGAAAGGGGCTGCGCTGTCCTGGCGGAGGTGGAGAGGAGGTTGTTGGTGTGCTGCCTCCCATCTGTCAGTGCACACACTCTGATCAGTGCCAACAGGCCTGAGGAGGAACCGAGCCCAGCCGGACCGAGAGAGGAGGCAGAGGACTTCAGAGCCACAGACTCTGGGGTAATGTCAAAGTTTCACCCAGCCGATGAGGACAAACATGCATGAGCGTGATGTTAACTCGTGTAGTGTGTTCGTTTTATTGGAATTAATTAATTATTTTAATTAAAACATGCCAAGCACTTATATATTTAATATAATATCTATATTATTCTGCACAAGATGTTTACATCCATGTTTTCAGCTGAGAATAAGACTCCTTGGCTTGTCTTGTGGAAAAACTTTAAGCAGTTAACTTAAGATAACTGATGCTAGACAAAACACGTGGAAGGGATGACATGCAATCAAAGAAAAATGGGATTTAATTCTACATCAGAGAGTCGTATTTCTGTGCTTTCAGTTGCACACTGAATTAAAAAAATATATCTTTTGGTAGATCCTGGCCATGAGGTTTGATGCCTCGATCCACTGACCGGAAACACTGGACCTAAATGGCGCAGCATGACTTTGTCCCTGCCTGGCTTAACTTCTCCACACCCCAGCCTGCCAAGGTAGGTGTATGTATCGGTGTGTGTTTGTACTTTATGCGCTCACAACAGAAAAGAAAGAGAGAGACGAAGATTCCAAGTGTATCCCTCACTGATGCTCAAACACCTTTAACAGTGTTTGTGCACCTGAGTGTGAGAGTGCATGTGTGTGCACTCAGCAATGAAATGCGCTTAGGGACAGAAAGTGTAGTCAGAACATGGTTCAGTAGAGGGTCATCAGAACCTTTTTAACTTCAAGTAACCACTAAAAGTACCACATTAGGTTTTAAAGAGGACCTATTATCCTAACATTTCCCTCTCTATATATGTATATGTATAGAAATTTTCTTCAGCATGTTATCTTTAATCCAACTTTAATCTGTCTTTAATCCAACTCTTTTTTTTTCCTGATTGGCTGCCTCTTGCAAACCTGAGTTCAGAACAATAGGTTTTTGGGGCTTCAGTGATCATAGCCAGAGCTGTGGCCCTAAGATGACTGTATTAAACGGGGACTCTGCTCTGTTGAAGATTCAGACAGTTTTATTCAAAGTCCTCTCGAAGTCTGCCCGAAAGGTGCACGTGTAGTTGGTGCATTGTAGCGTAGTGTAGCAGTGGATGTCTGTGCCGAGCCTCACACTCACTGTCTGATGATAAAAATAAGTTCACTCAAAGCCAGTAGGACTGTTGCATACCTGTGGATGTGGAAATGATAAAACCATTATGACCACGAGGAATGACTGTTGTCATTGACATCAATCCAGAGTCAGTCAGTAAAGAGTTAATAGAAAACTCTGAAACCTATGTTCTTGATTCACAGGTGTTGCTTCTACATTCACTGATCTCATTTTATTTTAAACTTTTGCCACGTTTGATGTTTAATGTCTTGGTGAGGAGTCAGATTCCTGGAGGGACTGGTTCTAAGTCTTCAGGATAGCAGCACATGCTGCTTGAGTGAAATTTGTGATGACCAAATGTGTTTTATTACCACTCTATTCTTCAACCTGACTGCGTGGTCATTTTTTTTGTAGGCTGATTAAATTTTTACCCCTGAATTTTGCTGGCTGGCATATAAGGCCACTTTAAATCCCTTTTTCAGGTCAATATTGATGCCTAGTCAGCTGTTTAACAGTTATGTTAGATGTGTAAATAGAAGTAGCCCGTGTCATATCTCGCATTACGTAATATGTGATGTGGTCTCTCGGTGTCTTCACAGCACAAGTAAGAGCCTCTTCCACGCAATTAATATTTTCCTGTATCGGGGCAGTAACAGTGATAACAGTATCAGCGTCATGGACATGCAAAACCACTGAATTAAAGAGGTGGTCTGAGATATGAATACTGACTGTTGAACCAAGCTGTGATGTTATCCATTCGGCAGTAGGTGGTGGCCAACAAGAAAACAATGCTGACTGAATAACATTTATAAGCTGGTTAATTCTCAGGTCTAAAAACCAAGCAGCATCTTCAGCATGTAGTTTACATATTTGAGCTGTTTATTGGAGCTTAGTGTAATCTGTTGCCAAGCTCATTGGTCTCTGTGAAATCGAGATACTAGACAGTTATTATCCACCTTGCACACAACTTCACCTCGGTGTCATTTATGTCAAGGGATTAGTCAGCATACGCCAGACAGGGTGAAGTTGCATTTTTTTAACTTCTTTTTGTGTGTCTGAGTTGAGAAGCCCTCCATGAAGCTTGAAGAACACAATCTGATTTGATCTTTGAACCTCAGCCGATGACTAGGATATGATTCGTATCAAGAGGAGCGCTTTTAGTCAGTATTATTAAACCTTCAGGATTTACCACCAAGAGCTGGGTGTGCAGTGTTTGCTTGGATTTTTTTAGGTTTTCTCATTTGCACATTTCTTATGACAAAGCTTTATACGATTCTATGTAGTTTCATTTTTGTCTTCCTTTTTTTTTTTCCTCCACTTTCGCTCCTCAAGAATAGATTGACTCATAGTTAGAGGGAGAAGGAGAGAAAAAAAAAAGTACAGATGGGAATTAAGCTAATCTAAGTCTCTTCGCCAGGACAAAAATAAAGTAGGAAAATGTAGTGAAAAATTCTCTAATTTCAGTTCCAGTTATGCAGTGGCCTGTTACGTTATTGTCCACTTTCTCTGGGCATTGTTACGTGTTAGCTTTGATTAACACTGTTCTCTTTCTCTCCTCCTCCAGTCCCCTGCTGCCAACCTTGAGAAACAAGGTGATCTCCCACCCCACAAAGATGCCAGAACTGCTGTGAGCCGCCGCCGCCACAACTCTTCTGATGGTTTTTTCAACAATGGCTCCCTGCGTGCTCCGACAGGTAACAGTTCAACCTGTTGTTATTATCTGGGGGCTTTACTGCATGAGGGGAAGTGTGAATGGAGCCTACTATTCATTTTTGTATTTAAACTTCTCAGTAAGAATAAAAAGGTTGCAGAGAGGTGGTTTAAAGCCTTTCATATCATGCAGCACATTTTAACCTGAGTACTCTCTGCTGTGTTCCTCCTCTGCTTTCCCTCTGACTTTATGCAAATGTACTGGGACGCATGCTTCTCCCATTTCTGCACACATCAGATTCCAGGCTGATCTGGTCCTCTGCAGTTTGTTATACAATACAAACCCTTAAAAAATGAACAGTATAACAACAGGATATTGTACTGTACAGATATGATGTATTTTCTTTCAGGAATGGCTTTGAAGAGAGAAAAATGCATGACATAGTCATACCTTTTTCAGATATCACATTGTTCCAATTATAAATGCATTGCCACACTGTATAAACAGCTCACTTACAATCTTGTGTAGCTGTAGCTAAAACACAACCTCTGGGTCTTTATACACTGTGTTACTGTTGTAGGTTTTTGTTTTTTTTTTTAAAATAAGTTACAGTACATATTAATCTCAGGAGTGTCAAACATGAAGCCTGGGGGCCAGTACTGGCTCATTAAAAGGTATAATCTTGCCCAGTGGCCAAGTGTTTGCAGTAAAGCCATGACTCAAATTTTACAAAAAATGAATTTCTTTTATTCCTGAGTGAAAATGGGTGGAAATTTAAATTATTTTTAGATCTGGACAATTATGTATAGTTTATTTTTAGTTACAAATATTGTACATTTGAAAGTTTTTGCCTTTCTGTTGTGAACTGTAAATATTAATTTACAACATAACAATAGTAGACTGAAGGAATTCTATGAATGTGGAAAACTTAAATATCTCAGGCTGTTTATCACTGGGTTTGTTTTTTTTTTAACTGGTCAGTCATTAAATGGAAAAAAATGATCTAATGAGCAGTAATAACTTCTGTTGTCTGGACAGTTTTAGGTGAATTGGGTCTTGGTTGAATCCCTCTGATTTACACATCTAGTCAGGTGAAAGCTGAATGAAGCCATGTTGGACATTCCCTTACGAAAAAAAAAAATCGGCTAGCTGTGAATAAAGAGTGAGTAGGACAGTATAACACAACCAATAAGGAAATGGGGGAGATATCAGTCAAGTGCACTTTGTACCTGTCAGCACAGCCTGCAGAAGAAGTCTAATCAGACTTCTTAAGCTGACGCACCCACGTAGGAGGAGTGGAGGTGTCTGTCAAGGCTTTAAAATCATCTTTAGATTTAAGTCAGCTGCCACCTACATTGTTTTTTGGGGGTTTTTTGTATTCAAAACTGCTAAGGTGGGATTATAAAGATAGTGACGTTGACTACTTGTTTTCTGTTCTCAGTGATAGACAGATAGGGTTGTATGGAGACTCAAAGTAAGATGAATTAGATTCTTTTGTTACAGTTTTTAAGATCTAGAGTTGGAGTCTTGCATTTTGTGTAGCTGAAGATCTAAGCAGGAAATAAACTTCTGATGTAAGAGCATCCAGTTTGGGTCTCCATCTTGGATAATGATATGATGTGCTTGGATTATAGTGTTGAAGGCAGTGGTGTCATAACAGTGCTGTAAATGGGTGGTGTTGGTGTCGTATCGTCCTTCGCACGCACGCACACACACCTCTCTGCTTTCTCTGTAGAATATGGCTGTTATTTGGTGTCCTCCACCCTGCAAATCTGTTTTTGTACAGTCCCCTCTTACTGCTGTCATCCAGTCGTTTGTGTGAACTAAGAATAAATGTGGTGTGATGCCAGTTTTATAATGATGGTTCACCTTCTCTGTGAATCTCAGTGATGGTGTGGAGTCTCACATTCCTATTCAGCTGTTTCAGCTCAGTTTTCTGTGATGTTGTTTTCCTGGGTAAATCATTTCTTCACCCAGTAAAAAGTTTCTGCGTTTCTTCTTTGTCGTCCCTCTCTGCTTATACCAAATACATGCACACAGTGTGAGTCATCAGAGGTTATTACTGTCACAGAGAAACACTGTTAAAGATTCAAGGCATTCAGATGTTATTTGTGAAGGTTGTGAGGAAACCCTTGCTGTCAAAGTCACATTTCATTGGTATTGCTTGTCAGACAGTCATTATTTCCACTGTATGTGTGCTCTCTCTGGAGGTGATGGATGGCAGCAGCCCTCTCTGCTTCTGAGACATGACTCAGTGGACTCGGGGGTGGCTAAAGGAGGGCACGGTGGGCTGGCAGGGGCCTCATGTTGGAAGGAAACGCCCAGCTGGCATGGAGCTCCGCGGGGTTCCCAGGACAGCCACCACCACCAGGGACGCCACCCCAAACGGGGAGGAGGCGACAGGGACAGGCAGGGGGGGCACCGGCAGCGCAATGGTAACTTCCATCCCCGCAAGGGCACCTCGTACCCGGACAAATTCCCCAACGAGGAACGCAAGGACAGCAAGGACGACAAGCTGAAGTTTGTGGAGGAGGACTTTGTGAGTAGTTGACCCCCGTTTTTCCTGTTACACTACAGTGGGATAACTACTGGAACCATTTTCTCCTTTTCAATATTTGCCTTGTAATAGAAGCAGAAGAGGATTTATGAGTGTTATGCCTCACAGTCTGTACTCAGATTATTGCCTTTAAACATAACTTGTAATTACAAAATTTGAAAGATGACATATTTAATGTAGGCACCTCTTTATTTGTATTTTTAGCCTTCGCTCAACCCTGAAACAACTGGAAAGCCTGGGGCTCAGACACGAGCAGTCGCTCCCCACGCTGGAGTATGGGGTAAGCTTTTCGCCCTGACTCAATTTCTGTGCTCAAAAAGACAAAAGATTTTTTCCCTTGCACCATCATCTCTAAGATTTAATTTGATAGTCTTGATTATTTTCCAGAAAATCCACCAAGTGGCAAACAGATGGTGTCCAAAATGCTGGTTATCAAAAAAATTTCCAAGGAGGATCCCAGCACAGCCTTCTCTGCAGGGTTTGCCACTGCTGGTGCCCTGCCAACCAACGGCAGCAAAGCTCCCATCACAGGCTCCAGCGTCTACAAGAACCTGGTCCCAAAGCCGGCTGTGGCCCCTACCAAAGTATGACTGCTGAGATGTTTTGAGTTAATTAACGGCTTGCTTGATTCCATTTCCGAGAGAAGATTTGCTTATCAAGCAAATGTGCATAATAGAGATAACACCGGTGCACTGGCCAGCGTGCATGGTAGCCTGCAGTAAAAGAGTTTTTAAACACTCTCATGTCCTCTTTTCCAGAGCACCCAGTGGAAATCCAGTGGTAGAGAGATCCCAAAGTCTGGTCTTCACATGCCAGGCCGAGATTCAGTCTTCACCAGCCCCGTCTCTGCAGCCAAACCCAGCACCCCAGTCAGTGCACCACAGCACAATACTACAAAAGAGGTGAGAAGAAGGATGAAGCAACCCCAATGAAAAGCAAGCAATTTTGTGAAGGTCTTGCTTTGCTGTTACTACAGATGTGTCATTGTTGCCATGCTTTGAAATCAGTTGAGCAGATAGTTTAGATCTCTTGCACTGATGTCTCAGGTGACAAAAAGAATAATATTAACTTTTATTTCTCCTTTTCTGTCACTTCATGACTATTTGCGGCTCACACCTGCAGCACCCTTCAAGCACGACTCCTCCCATAGATATTGCTCCGTCACGGCTGAAGTTGATGCGTCGCGGTCCAGACCGTAAGAGCGAGTTCCTGAGAACTCTGAAGGACGAGGGTACTGGAGAGCTGACAACAAGCAGCAGCCCAGGAACATCAGGAGAGGTAGGCAGCAGTTTGGATATTTAGTTTTTTTCCCCCCAAAGTATTAAAAGGGCCAGAGCAAAATTCATCACACTGCTTCAGCGTTTTACGTCTCTTCTGTGCTTGTGTCAAGCTGCATGAAATTCCGTATATGGTCATGGTTCCTTATACGAGGAAGTGTGCCTCACAGCTCGTGGGTTGTTTATAGAAGCCAGGCAATGGGCAGCCAATCACATGAAGGGATTATTAGGGAAGGGGGACCTGCACAGGTCCTCACTGTAGATCATTTAAAACCTCAATCAAAATGTAGAGCTAGAGACTAGCATAATAGATACACTTTAAGAGAATGTGCTGCTGAATGTGGAACACGATCATGGTCTCTGCATTCTCTGCACGTAGAAGTCATGTGTGAAATGCAGTGTTATGGTCCTGGATAAGAGCTTTTTGTCAGCACATAAAGGGCAGCTGGGGCTAAACTTAAAAATAATTCTTGCAGGGTGAAAGCAGCACCCCAGAGCCCAAAGCCTACAGCGAGGAAGGCTGTCATGAGAATGGTCTGTCTTACTCTCTGAGTGACTCAGACACCGAACACCTGTCCAGCTCCCTGGAGGCAGAGCACAGGTAGGACACTGCTAACAGCCTTATATATACACACAGGCCAAAACACACAGACAGCTAAGCAGAAAATTACTATGCTTATCTAGGTTGCTGAAGGCCATGGGCTGGCAGGAGTACCCAGAAAATGATGACAACTTCCTGCCTCTGACAGAGGACGAGCTGAGAGAGTTCCAGACTAAAACTGAACAGGTGAGCTCTCAGAGGAAACGCTGACTCTGCTTACGTCTAGCTCAACTCAGTCTGTCTCACACATTAAACGACGTGATTGTGTTTTGACTAGCTGAAGAGGAACGGCATTCAAAGGAATGGGGTTCTCCCGAGGACACGGGGTGTGACCCTCCACTTCACCCCCTGGAGGAGTGTGGCGGAGGCACACGTCGAGGAGGGCTCCGAGTCCGAAACCAGTAGCAGCAGCCAGACCTCTGATGACGACGACTGCATCAAATCCTAACGTGGCTTTATGGAACAAAAAGAAGAAGAAAAAAAATACCAACAACACAACAACAGCCAACACCACATCCCAGCAAGCAATTCCCCTCTTCCTCTGTCATCTTTGTTTTTAGAGCACCATTCTGAAGATCTTTCTTTTTTGATTTTGTTTTTTTGTTTTTGTTGTTCTTGCACAAGGGAAAAACCAATCATATCCCAGTGAAGGGGGAGATTCCTGCTCTGCCAGACGTCGTTTTCCCTGCGTTTCCTCCTTCACTGCAGTCCCTGCCCTCTTTTGACCGATTTTCCCCACACACACACACACACACCCACAAACCCTCCGTCTCCCCCCCTTCCTTTTTCTTCCTCGCTTTGTGGAACTGAAGTGTTCATCAAGAAAAGAAGGGCAATGAATGCACACTTGATTCTGCTTTAAACAGACTAACTCATTTCATTGATGATGCTGATGACACATTATTAATGATATTAATAAAAATTGGTTCCTGACAAGCTGATATGTTTCAATATGAATCTGGCTACTGTGGTGTTTTTAAGTCCACACATCATGTGACTATTTGTAGATGGAGTCCAAACGATGCCAGTATTTCCTGTAGGACAATTGTTGTTTCTTGAAGGACAGAGTAGCAAAAACAACAGCTGTAGATCAGCCCGGCAACATCAGTAAATGCAACACTGAAACATTTTTGTTATAGAAAAGTTCCAGTTTCCCACATATGCGATGCTTTGAGAGGCTGTGCTTTAATTTTGGGATGAAATGTGTAAGCAGGCTTGTTTTTGTGACCCACATTGTGAGGGTAGGCAGCAGGTCTGTGGCTACATCTGGAACAAAAACATTAATAACCTTGCAGCAGATGTAAATTCAGTCTGAGAGGGAGCGAGATTCCTGCACATCCTCTGGGCTGGGTTTAAGTTCATGTCGGGAGATTCACAGGCTTGTGGCAGAGATCCGGTGAGTCGTGAAAAAAAAAAGTTCTCACAGGAAGTAAGAAGTGGTGGGATAATGCAGTATTTAAATTTAAAGTATTGTGTTTTTTCAGCCCACATAGATGGGATTAGAATAGAGAGCGGGGGAAGCTGCAGGAGGAGGGATGTTTATTTTTCTACAAGTTTTTCTAGATTTCTCTCTTCTGCAGCTTTAATCATCATGATTTCTAAAACGTTGCTGATAACATGTTGAGATTTTGTTGGCCTTTAAAACTAATATATATTTTTAAATCCTACATGTCTTTGACACTTCAGTTTGAGCTTTTATTTTCTTCAGTGCTTTCAGTTTTGTTAGCAGGGAAAGCACCACGGTTATATAACACTGAGAATGGCTTCATATTTCCATTCACATTTCAGTGTCCCAGTGAGCCAGCGTGCACGATAAAAGGCCCAGGCATTTTAATTAGCCATAGTGATTATTGCTATTACTATAATTAGCTGCATGTGTACCTCTTCTTCTCTGGCAAATGAAGATGTCTTCTCCTATATGTCTGTCTTCCTTTTATTGTTTACCTCACAGGGGGAAGAGCTAGAAAAGAATGCTATAGATTGCTGTTTAATGAAACAACCAAGTGTGACCAGTCATGTCTGGTTTAGACAAATCATTACAAACCATCTAATCAGCTGCATCAAGTCAGAACATCTTCATACACTATTCTCAATGAGCTTTTAACTGGAAACTTCTCTATAACTTGGTATGGTGCAGTGTGTGCTAAAACTTATCTACAGTCATGTCCTGAAGACATAAGAAAATGCAACAAAAACATGAAAATGCTCATCAGAGATCAGGTGTTGCTGTCAAGAAGCCATTTTTAAGGGAGGGAAACAAAAGGATGAGGTATGCCAAATTTTACAAATATATAAGAGCTGGATTGAAAGTCAGTGGCAACAGTTTTATGGAGTGATGAATTCAATTTTGAACATTGTCAAATTGTCAGTTTGTATAGGAGACCAGGAGGGAGGTAAGGCAGTGGGTGTCTACAGCCTTCTGTAAAACAGCGGAGGCTGTGTCATGGTTTGGGGCTGCATTTCAGCCAGGGACGTCAGGAATCTTGTCAAAAATTTATGACTGCGGAAATTTTGATCCACCCTACGTAGAACTAAGCCAGGAGAATTATTGGAAGCTGAAAAGCATAAACAGCATCAGAAGTTTTTAGCAATTAAAACACCAGTATTATTAAGGTTGGTACAGAGCCTTTGTTTATCTAGTGCTTTATCCAAGCGCAGGCTTTCAGTTACTGCACAACTAAATTTTCCTGTTCACGTGTATTCAACCATCAGCTCTAAGGCCCAGGTTCTTGCATTCTCTTGATTAAACTGCACTTTTGCTCTCAGCATGGCACACTGAATCCTCTCTTCAGACCACATGGTTAACTACCCTAAGTCAGACCTCTAGACTGAAGAATGCTGTAGAACCAGTATGACTAAAGGAGCCACTTATGTGGAGAGTACAAACATTTATGGACAGTTTAACTGCCAGAAACAAAACATTTTCATGGCTCCAGTAATGAAGGTTTAACACACAGGTTTATCCAACCATCTTTATTAAATTTTACAGTATAATGTCAAACACTAGAGAACAAATGTGTATTTACAACAGCAAACGCGTAAGAGACAGTTAAGAGCTTGTTGTGCTGGTGAATCTCTTCTTGAACGGAGACAAAGTGCAGCTTCACTTACTGAAACAGAGGATGACGGGATTTCAGACAAGTTCAAGGTTGTAAGTAGTAAACGGCACAGCAGACAGAAATGAGACCTCACCTTTCGACTTCCATATCGTTGGCGTGTTCACCTGCATCTCCATTAGTGAGAGGCGTTTCACCTGGCTGACTGTTGTCCTGCTTCACCTTCTTCACATCCTCCTTCACCGGACTCTCCTCTGGTTTCCTCTGCAATACATGGCAGCAGTCAAATGAGGCTCACAATTATAGCTACACCACATCAATGCAAGTTAAAAAACCTCACCTTCTTTCTGACCAGGTGGGAGATGTCAGAGACTGGAGCTGTGGAGGTGTTGCCATTGGAAGTGGATGTGCTTTTACTCTGTTTGGAAGATAAACATCACACGTATTTTACAATCCTGTTGGGCTTAAGTTTGTTTCACAAAGCGTGCCATGAAAACTTGTAACTGACCTCTGAAGTGGAAGAAGAGTCGCTGTTCTGTACAGTGGAAGTGGAGCCACCATCCTGAAACAGATTGCACATGCAGCTCAAAGAGAAGCCAAAACTTGTGGCTGATCATCCAAACATTTAAATAAGATGGATTAGGATTCGTTTTCAAG
Source organism: Pelmatolapia mariae (assembly GCF_036321145.2). NCBI lineage: Eukaryota > Metazoa > Chordata > Actinopteri > Cichliformes > Cichlidae > Pelmatolapia > Pelmatolapia mariae. The sequence continues at coordinate 10,019,907 of NC_086243.1, read as the reverse complement.
CCCCTGGAATTTATTTGTAAATCATTGTGTAGATGGCGCTTTGCATGGATCATGGTTTATTGGATTATACAACTTTCCAAACTGATGCACAGGTATGATGGCGGTTATGCAGTGATCATCTCACGAAAGCCTGCTGTACAGAGGGGAGGTGTGACTAATGATGAATCGAGTTCCCAAATATTTTTCACCAAGTGGTTTATTTGTGAAGACGCGTAGCAACAGAACACAAATAGAAAAACTGAACTTCACATGTCACTGAAGCACCAGCATAGAGCATGTATTTGATGAATCCCATTTAACTAACCTAAAACAATTCAGGCGTCACGCTTTGTGGATAGCACCACCTTAACCAGTGCATATTGATCGCCTATGCTCTGATGACTGTCCTCCAGCTAAATCAAACTCCATGCCAAACTCACCAAATTCACAGCCACAGAAGCCGTGCTCGCCGTCTTCAGGCTTTCAGTAGCGTCCTCCACCTTCTCCTGGATCTCTGGCAGCAGAGCTTTGAGCTCCTCCAGCTCCTTCCTCTCCTCTGGCAGAGCCTCTGGACCTTCGGCTTTGTCAAGCATCTCCTGCAGCTTGTCTGGAATTTTATTAATAATATATATATATTTATTATTGCATTGATTCTCTGAAAGCTAATTTCACTCCAGGAGCTGATGCTTACCAAGCCTGTTCTTTATGATAGAGATTGAGCTCTTCAGAGACTCGATGGCCTCGCTGTACTGCGTGTTCAGGCTATAGGTCACACCGAGCTGGTAGTGAGTCTCTGCCAGCAGGCGGCTGTCTGAGTCCAGATGCTTCACCTGCAGCTTCAGGCACTCCTGGAAATCCTCCAGTGCTTGTGGATAGTTCCCTGAAAAAGAGAAGCAGCAAATCAACACCTGACATGTTAAAAAAAACAAAACAAAAAACCAAAACTCTGCATTCTCAGAGTTTCATCCACTGTTCAGGTGCAGCAGGCATGGACACTGCAATGAGCTGAGAACAGTACAGACTTCATCAGCTAAAGATTTGATCTTTAAGTGGTGATGCGACCAAGGAGCCAGAAACTCTTCTCTAAAAAAAAAAAAAAAAAAAAAAAAAAAAAAAAAAAAAAAACCACCTGTTCTGTAACTACGGGTGTGGATGTGAGCATCCACACAGAAAACTAGCATTTCAAAAAGTTGAAGCTGAGACATTTTATGGTTCAACTAATTTAGGCTGCCCCCAAGTGGGCAAACAGCACAATGGCAGATTTAACTTTTTAGCTGTGTTGCAAATTACAACCAAGTTTTAGGTACACAAAACAGAACTAAAGAAATCTCAAGCTGCTCAGAGACTTAGTCCTGACAGAAACTGAGCACCGCTGCAAACACTGAGCCATCAACACAGCGTCAAGCTCATTGCATCGAAGAGAAAACACTGATTATGTGCAAAGCTTTGTTCAGACCTGATTCAGCAGAAACTTCACCCAGTTTCAAATGAGCCTGGGCTGCCATTAGCTGATCCTCCTTCGTCTCTTTCCTTTCATAAGAACAGAGGAAAAGGTTACAAGCTTGAAATGCAGGTGCAAAATGATAAGATAAAAATCATGGCTCTGAAGTGTTTCCTTTACCTTTTGTAGATGACTTTGGCCACTTCTAACATCTCCCAGGCCAGCTGCAGGTTACCCACCTCCTCATCGTCGTCACTGTCCTAAAAGAGGAACATAAACAGAAATCCTGACATTTAAAATTTGCACAGTCAGCAGAGTCCTTTTTTTTTTTTTATAAACATGTGAGCTGTTTGTTCAGTACCTTCTCCCCAGTGGCGTCTCCTTCACCCTGCTCCTCTGTGTCGCCTTCCATTTCTACATCGTCGCCTTCCTCCTCATCTTCCTCGCCATCTACAACCAAATGTCATGAGTTTAGATAAACTGCTCCATATGCTTCAGCAGCTCACACTGCCATTACCAAGCCGGGTTCAGGACAGGAGGAGCAAATCTCACCTGCTTCCTCCTCAGCAGCCGTTTCTTCCTCTTTAGCAGCAGAGTCCATCTTCTCAGCTGGATCCTCTTCTGTAGCAGTAGTCTTGTCCTTCTCCTTAGCGGTAGAGTCCCCCTCTTTCTCCTCCTTAGCGGCATCAGCAGAGTCCCCCTCTTTCTTCCCCTTAGCAGCAGGTTCAGAGTCATCCTTTGCATCCACTTCCTCCCCACTCTTTTCCTTCTTATCTTCACTTTCAGATTTGCTTTCATCATTCTTACTGTCCTTTTCAGTGTCCCCCTCTACTTTTTTGTCACCAGCCTCGGCTCCTTCCGTCTTCTCCTGTGGATCCTCACTCTGCTTCCCTTCAACCTTCTCTCCGTCTTCAGTTTTCTTCTCCGCCATGGCGTCGTACACCTGCACCCTCAGTTCATCTTTGGTCTTTTCTGCCGACGTTAGAACAGTTGGGAATGATACGTGCACACTTAAATTAACCATAACGAGCTAAATATCACATTATTCCCTTACCGTCTACATTGTCTGTGCTCTCAACATTGGAGTCTTTGGGTTTCTCTTCTTCCTCCTCCTCCGGCACTCCCTCTAGAGCATTACCCAAGACTGAGTTCTCCATCCTACAACAAGTTTGGCAGTCAGAACGGCCCCTCCATACTCACCTTAAAGAGCTGTACATTCTCATGTTTAAACCAGATTAACCTACCGTGCCAAATCCAGGAGAGCTTTGCCATACCAGAAGAAAGCCTCGCCACATTCGTCCGCTGTGTCTCCAAACTCTTTAGCCCTATAACAAGATTTACCATTTATTTTAGTGTGAAAAACAGGCATCCATTACTGCTCAAGTGCTGCTTCAGAACAAATTAGCAAGATTCCTGGAGTTAATGAAAGCTAGGCGTGAAGAAAGGATTAGAGAGTGAATTATTCAAACTAGGTTTAAGCTTAACATTAATAGAACCTAATGGAAATGAAATATATAAATTAAGAAAAATACTGAGCTAAACTAATGTCACTGCTTTCTGTTCACATGCAAAGCACAGCTGCAAGCAGTTTGTGATTTGCATAAACACGTTCAATTTCATTTTCAAACACCACGGGGGGGGGGGCGGCCGTTTTGCATTTGCACCAATCTGCACACCTGCTCAGAATCAGCCTGCACGAGGCACCTATAAACTCTCCATTCATGTAAACAGTGAAACACACGGTTTAGTTTTAAGAAGCCCAAGTGAGCGTTTTAAAAGTAACCACGAGGGCCACTTTATGGGACCGTTTCACGTTCAACCTCACTGAAACTCCAGCGTGACTTGAGGGTAACTCACAGCATGCCGCAGGCCTCCTGCAGGGTGCTCACAGCCTCCACTACCTTCCCCATCACCAAGTGCTTCTTGCCGTTACCAATCAGCTTGTTGGCCTCCATGTTTACCACACCTGACGGAGAGAAACAATCGGTCAGCTCAGCTCCCTGCCTGGACTCTGAGCTCAGGTCAAACTGTACTGGCTTTGGGACCAGTTTGTATCGATTAAGTTGTAAATAGCAGAGAATGGTACATGAGGCCACTACACACCTTTGACGGGGAAGAGCAGTTAAAAAAGAAAAGACCTCCGGCGGCGCGCGCGTCCCAGCTCGTGTCTCGTGCAGCTCAGACTGACTATTCTGTTGTTTCAAATTGGCGCGAAATACCCCTGCTCCTTCCGGTCGCTTTCCTTATTTGTAGACCCGCGCGGGAGAATTCTTAAAGGTACAAAGTACTAACAAGAGGACTGCAAGTACCGCTGCTACAGTTACATGCATTACTACCTCAAGTACTTCTGCTACTATTGTTATACTGCTCCTTGTATTACCACTCCTATTCATTATACTGCTCTTCCTTCCAATGCAATACTAAAAACAACAATTGAAACTGTTATAATGAGTACTGTTGATGGCAGCCCTATTATTATTGTATACACTGGCTTCTTTGGCCATAAAACAATCCCAACAACCATTAATTTTTAAGAAACCTACAGGAAGTGTTCCCTAAAGCTTGCCTGGGGATCTTAAGGTTGTTTTGTAACACTTTTAAGAACCTTTGGTCATTTTTTTTTTTACTTCTAGTAATGTCTTCACCACTAAAACAACAATAAGAACAACAAAACAATTATAAAATATTAAATAAATAGGATATTTTGAAGAAAATGTCTTCAAATATATAAATTACCCACGCAAATGTGACATAAATGTTACATTTTCAAATCAAGGTCAGATCAGGTCAGAGTTATGTCTGTGACCTGCTGTTTAGTGTGAATAAGCGGGCATTTATCACATAATTGTTTTGTGGTTTTTTTTGTCTTAGTTAATAGACAGTGGCATCACAGTAAAAAAAAAACTATGATTGAAATAAAACGTACCATTGTTGAGTAATTTATTGGATCATTTTGCAATGGTATAGTATTTTACTATGTAAGTAAAAGTAAGGAAATGTAGGTGATTATTTCTACTGTTGGAAATATTGTTTATTTTCCCGATAAGTGGTGCCACATTTGTAAGGAAAATGCATTTGTGGGTTGAGTGTGTGGGTATCTTCTCTGCCAAAAAGCTTGTTCTTCTATTGGCTCTTGTTTTGAGCTTTAGATAACCCAGGTGCTAACACTTCGCTGCCTGATTAGTGGCTGATTAGCGCTGTTCATTGATGAGTCCAGTTTTTGCCTACAGCTGTTGGATTGTAGGGTCAAAGTGTTGAGATGTTGTGGAGAACACTATGCTGATGGCTGCACCAGTAGGGTAACAGTTTTCGGTGGAGGCTGTGTGATGGTGTGGGGCAACATCTCCCTTACTGGAAAAACTAGACTGTCATCATTGTAGATGATATCAATGCAGAGAGATCTCAAGATGAGATTTTGCAACCGATAGCAATCCCATATCTCCACAGTCTAGGACTGAACTCTGTCCTCCAAGATGGCACACGCCAACCCCACTGAATGCTTGTGGGATCAGCTTTGACATGCTTTTCGTGTCAGAGTGACCGACATACTCTCTTGAAGAATGGGATGCCATCCCACAGCACTGTGTGACCTAGCTGGTGACTAGCAGCAGGTGATTGGCTTTTGTAGCGGAGTATGGATCTTTCACATACCACCGAGGATGCTGCTTGTTAAATAAGTAAGCTGTTAATTTGTCCAATATGTGTTGTTTCTTCTGGTTTCAATCATCCAATTCAATAAACACCAGACAAGAGTCAACAGCAGAAAAAGCTGTTTGGCACTGGCAGAAAAGATTTGGAAACATTTCCATGTGCAAAACTCACATACTCAACTCTGCTGCTCAACCCATAAATGCAACAACAAAAAAAGCAAGTTTTTACTCATTTCTAATGTTTTTCAGAGTTGTTCAGTATAAGGGTAACTGTTTAAGGATAGCCTATCTAGTAGAATTTGGTGGTGCTATTGCTGTGTTTTAGTTTTACTCAGCATGTATGTAAAACAGCAGTACACACTGCTGCCATGTCCTGCTGTGAGGAGCACTGATACTCCAGCTCCCCTATGATCGCCTCCTGCTGACTGCAGTGTGCCGCTGCCTCATCAAAACAAGTCTGGACCTGACAACAAATCAGCATCATACAGATATATTTCAAATCATCCTCCCCTAAATACCTGACAACATTGGTGAAGGGGGAATTTAGATTTCCATTACATTATATTTTTAAACAAAAACAAAAGAAAATATTGGATGAAATATGATTATTCAGTTTTAAAAAATAGTAAAAAGTACTTTAATTATATACAAAAAGGTTTATAGTGGTCATTTATGAGCTTTAGTGATGCTACTAGGTTGAGTTTTGTTTACACAGAGCAATACTTTCTGTTTCCACCTGTATCCTGTCTTTGTAGGTGGCTAAGCTAAGTGAGTACTGAATCCACCTACATATCGCACAAGCTAATAATCTTCTCATCTAACTCGCTAAGGAAGATCAAATGAATTTCAATGCATTTCTTTAATGCCATGCCCTGATACTGAGTCATTGGAAGTAGCAGAACTAGAAAAAGCTTTTCTTTCCTCAAAGTCTGCCAATAAAGCCAGATAACCCTAAATGAGCTTTACTAAACTGTACTAATTTATTAATTGTGGATTAACAATTACCAATCATTTGAAGCCATTTTCCAGTCCATCGTCACATCTGTGACTGCAACAGCTGTTTTGTTATTCGGCACGGCTGAATGAAGCTGGGATGAGAGCTCTGTGAGAGCCCTTCAAACATCCAGCTGCTTTGGAATCACTAGGGGAGCAGATGCACTAATTATGGGCATATTGTGAGACAGGAGATGAACACAGCGCAGTGTTTGATCATTAGCCCACCACAGTGCTTCTAACAGGAGGTTATTGTAGGCCCTCCCCTCTTATTTAGCCCTTGATGGAGCTCCATGGTAACAGTGTGCAAAGACACTGCTCGGTGACAGCAAGAGGCTGAACTGACAGCAGCCTCTGTAGGTCGACTGAGGTGAACTAATGTAATCTGAAGAATAGAAAGAAGAAGAAAAAACACACACTGTGGTTGGTTTCCTGAGTTTAAAAGTTAATTTAATGATATATGTACGGTTTTAGCCAAAATGTTTAGGGCACTGGCATTAGACTCACTAGTGTGAGAGAAAACATTATTTCATTTAGGTTTCCCAAACAGGACACAATACACTTTTTTCAGTACACTATTGGGGCATGAATAAATAGGTAAACAGGTGTTAACAGTAGCACAGATTGGGCTTCTTTCCCAACCGGTCGTGGGAGATGGCGGCCCCTCTCCGAGCCTGCTTCTGCTGGAGGATTCTTCCTGTGGAAAGGGAGTTTTTCCTCACCGCTGCCACCAAGTCCATGCTCAAAGGGGGATTGTGTAATTGTTCGAGTTTTGTCTGTATTACTGTAATGTATTTACTTTATAATATAAAGTGCCTTGAAGCAACTATTTATGTGATTTAGTGCAATAAATAAAATATATAAATATAAAACTAGATTAAATTATTCGGGTGTAGAGTTTGAATTAATGTCATAATTAAGACCTGTCTTTCCTTTTTCATATAAAAGAATGACTGCTCTGAAAAAGGTCTACTATAGCTGAAAACCCCCCAACTCAAAATCAACCACTGTCTGGATTTCTGAAACCGGTTTCTCTTCCCTTTTGTTGTGTTTTTTCTCTTCCTGAATTATAGCAACTGTTACACATAAGGTTTGCTGTCACACGTAAATAATACTTTGGTGTAATTAGATTACACCTTGGTACCCCAGGTAACTCTCCTAGGTGTTAGTAACAGTCCCATAGAGTCTGAAAATTTAAGTTAAAAGGCACGCAGAAAACTCATCCTCTGCAAAGGCTCTGACAAATGCAGTTTGAAAGAAAGTGGTTTGGCTTAACAATCATTTTAATATGCTGCCCACGCTGCACCTCTTCACCATGTTCAAATAAAAAATTGGCCTCTAGCTTCTATTTAATCTCCCTGAGAGACAAACAGGTGACCCACAATAGTTTTTCATAGTTTATTACTTATTATTTATCCACATCATTTAACAGCGGGCATTTTTTTTTTTTTTTTTTACCTAAATGGACTGGCTTAGAAATGTAAGTAAAATGTAGCAACTTCCTCTTCACAAGACTACAGAAAGTACAGACAGCAGAGTCATTCAGTAAATCTAGTGGGAGTGATGAGGAAATTAGAAAGAAAAATACCTTCTGGCAGCTCACTGGATAGAAGCAATAAGATGTCGCAATAATAATTTAAAGGCAAGTCCAGACTTCAAGGAAGTGCTTCTAAAACACATCATATGTAGCTGAAACCTAAATAGTGAAGAAATTTATTGTACTCGGTATAAAACAGGTATACTGAATATGTTCTACCTATTTACTATTGTTTTCTAAGGGAAGTGTTATTTCTACTTAAAAGAAAAAGAGGAACTTAGCCCTCATTGAAATGAGTCCACAGACAATTAGAAAATAAATGCTCCACCGGTCGAGTATCACTAGTTTCTTGAGCTAGTAAGTTACTTTGCAAATTACGGGTAATGAGAAAAAAGGATGCAGAAGTGAGGTGAAGCTGAAAGAGTAATACGATGCTATTATTTACTGCTTGTTCATAGTGACAATGGATTGGCAGCACATCCTGAAAGAGGTTGAGTCTTACGATGGAACCTCATATGACCCCTGGATTAAGGAAGTGCCAGCCATTAGACACCTGTTCATTTATTTATTTTTAGTTTTACATCAATAATTCTGTGTATTACAGTGAATGGGGATAGTTCAAACACAGAGGGTTAGCTCCTCTGAGATTATTAAACAACTTTAACGCCAAAAACAAAATCTTGAGGTTATTTCCTGGAGGCCAGCGTTTATCTCTTCCTCCTCTGGGTTTCACAAGAGCGTGGATTCCCAGAAAAGTCGTGAGGAAAGGAGGGAAAAATGCAAAGTCATGCTACATAAGTGGAAGCTTCACATTCTGTGGGACTGACTGAAGTGGCCTCAGTTCACGTTCTGAGCGCAGTTATCGCGAGATGTGAGTCGTTTTATAAATCTCCCCCCCGAGCCCGAGTCTCTTACCTCCTGCACTCCGTGGGCCGTGACTGTGTGGTGTGAAGAAAAAAAGTGAGGTATGTGACACTAACGAACATGTAATTGTGTTCTTTAGAGTTTTCGCCTTAAAAGGACATTTTTCCTTATTGGTTGTGAAGTTTGCAGTTGTGTAGCCGAAGCTGAAGCGATATTTCAACAAGTGGGTTTTTCCTACATGTGAAAAAAAATCGCTTTCAGAAACTCGGAGAAAAGGATGGCTCGTTGATAATTTGTTTCCGTTTCAGTGAACGAAAGAAAGAGCCCGTGTGTGGTTTATTCTAGAGTCAAGGAAATATTTGAGAGTTTTGCTACAGCTGCAAACCAAACTCACACAGCTAACCCAGGTGGTTTAATCCCTGAAGATGGAAGTTATATGGCGAAAGAAGGGTTAGAAAACAGGTGTAACTATTTATATAAGGAAACGCATTAGAGTGGAAGTGGAAGTGCTTTGCGGTTTTATGTTTTTGCCACCTAATGTACTGTGCGCCCAATAATAGCTGTTTGGGCTGAGGTGGTGAGCTGCCATGTGTCTTTAATTATACACTTCACTATAATACAAGCTTATACAGTTCAACGGTTTGCAATGTTGAAATTTTGTATGTTATTGTTCTGTCCCACTGTGTTCACAGTGATTTATATAAATCTATCTATCTATCTATCTATCTATCTATCTATCTATCTATCTATCTATCTATCTATCTATCTATCTCTGTGTGTGTGTGTGTATAGATTCGAGCTTTAATAAAGAGGGGGGTTAAATAAAATAAATAAATAAAAAATGCAAGTGCACTTTTTTTTTGCTCTCCATAAACATGAAGCAATCATTTTGAGTAAAAAGCAACTAAAATATATAAAATCAAAGGTTTATTCATTCCAATAATTAATCATTAATTATTGATTAATGTGCCTGGTATAAACTGAATGAATGCATACTAATCAAGTGCATTTTATTTAACCAAATTTCCCCAAATGTAATGTTTTACATTGTACTTAAGTAACACATTACATGGAAGATTTACGTGCAATCAAATTACTTAAAGTCTGCATTTTGTGTTTACATATTTTTTTTTTGAGTGTATTAATATTTTAGCTAATATTGTGTCTATATACACAGTAGATCTACTTAAAAGGAGGACTTAAAGAGGAGCAGCCAAAAGAAGAGGAAGAAGAAAAAGAAGAAGACAGCTGCTGACTGTAGAAATGCCACAGACAGTGGAAACCACAGCTAGATTTGTTCTGTGGAAAAAGAAACGTGCTAACATAACTTATCTCCAGCATCTGTTAGGTTTTTAAGCTTTCCTACTGGCACATGCTGAACAACCTATACATACTGGTTATATATTGGTTATTAACACTGGCCTAGTCAGTCTCTATTTATAATCACATTGGATAAAGAAAAACAACAAATCCTCATGTCGGAGAAGCTGAAACTAAAGCGTTTTTAGTGTTGTAGATTTAGGACTACTTCATCTAATGCCAGTTAGGGTTAGGAAAAAAAAAGGTGGTTTGTTTTCACTTCACTGACTGATTTCTGTGTTATAAGCTCCACACATCATATCACTCAGGTTTACTTATTTGGATTATTGAGCATGCATCAAGAAATGCATTCATTGTTTAAGGGTCCTTGTCAGTGATAAGTGTATTTAAACTGAGCTGGTTGGTTGACTAAAAGATTAATTTGTAACTACTTTGATTGTGGCAAGATTTATACTTGGGATGTGCGCCACTAGTCGCCTAGCCAACTAATTGTCGTTGTTGTGACTAGTCGCTACCAGACTTACTAGTCATATAATCTAACTGTTAAAATTTTAATCAATATCCAATGGCAGTAAATTATTGTGTCCTAATTATTATGCTGCCTTCTACCACTAGATGGTGCATTGTTGTTGAGAAACACTTGAAATCTTTTAATCTAGGCCTCATCTTTTTGTTAACACTATTAGAATGAGATCATTGATACAAGCAGCCAAAATTAGTTTTCTCCAAAAGGCAGATGGACTCTGCCTTAGGGTGAGGAGTTAAGTCATTTGGGAAGGTTTCAGAGTAGAGCTGCTACCCCTCCTTGTAAAGGAGAAGGCTAAGGCTGCCACCTTGATATCTAATAAAGCTGCATTTTGAGTTTACGTTTGTCTGAGGATTCCTGTGTTTTGGGTCCGTTCTTCACCTAACACACAGCACCCCTTGACAGTATGACGTGACCACAGAATGGACCCAGCAGATTTAGTAAAGAATCGGCAACAGGCATCCTATCTGGGTGAGTTGACGAGGGAGGAAACTTGGTGTACCCTGGCTCTAGGGGGGCCTCGTAGCATCCAAGCTGCAACTGTTACTGCCTTTCCTTTGCTCAGTTCCCCAACGATAACAGTTGGTGGGTTTAGGCTGTCATCACTCCCACTAACTCTCCAGCCTCTTTGTCTGTCTGCCCTGTCCCTGAACCAATTCCCAGAGTGGGGGCAATTAGGGTCCAACCTGTCCCTTCACCAGTTCCTGTCCTCAGGGAGAGAGTGGTCAGGCTTCAGCATCAGCCTCAGTCACCAGTGGAGCCTGCTGTGTTCCCCACCCACCCCACCCTGAGCAATCTGGTGCTGCTCCATGCCAGCCAGAAGTCTCAGCACCACCTGGTCCTGGTTCTGAACCCGAGCCAGAGGTCACCACATGGTCTAGTCCTGAACCCTGTCCAGAGCCCAAAGGTCTGGGGCAGCGGATGCCAGCACCTGAGCTTGAGCCGGTGGGTCCTGTTTGGTCCGTGCCCGCAGTGTGCGCTCCATTCTGAGGTCCTGCTCCTTCCAAGCTCGCCACCAACCAAGTGGCCAAGCCTCCCATGTTGCCTCCTTCGTCTCCCATTGAAGCGCGACCTTCAGAACTGCTCATTCTTTGTTTTGATTTGGACTAAACTTAGAACTGAGTTGACTAATATTGACTTAAAGAAACTTAGGTTAAGTGTAAAGGAACTAATGTGGGTTAAATGACACAAATACGGATTTAAAACCAAACCTGAACTGGAAAAAGGGAGAGAATTTTACTTTTGTTTTTTGTCTTCTTGTTTTATTTAATTCCTTCTGGTATTTGAACATAACAACAAAAGTGCACTGGAAATTGTATATATATTCCTGTGCCTTCCATATTCACAAAACAGCCGTCGGTTCAAAATTCACACGTGTCTGTGGTCTGTTACTTCAAGGTTTCCAGTATAAACTGCTCTTGCGAACCTTGACTCTGGTCCTTGCTATCTGTAAATGTCTACAATGCTACTGTATGAGATTCCACTATAGCTTCTGTTTCTTGAAGGACAATTCTCTTAATTGTGTGCTGTTGTTCTTGTTTTCTCTCATCAGGTTTATAATCTGCTGCCGTACTTTACCAAACATTATTCCCCAACCTTCATTTATAATCTGAATGTTCTGCTGGTATTGCATATTTTTAATTTGTTGGTCTTGTTTGTTCATGAGAAATTGTGCATTTCTTCAAAGTGTTCACTTTGGGCTTCCAAAAATCTCTCCTGTAGTTGAAATTTCTCTTCTTGGATTCGTTTAATCCTGTTTTCTAGATTTTGATTTTCCTTCCTACTTTCACAAACGCCCTTTGGATGGATAAAACACCATCTGGGTAATTTAGCCGGAGAGGAGAACCGGTGTAAACTTTGTTTTTTGTAACGGTACACACATACAACATAAAAAATAACATATATATCTATATATATCTATATATATATACATTCTAGTGAAGAGGTGTTAGTCACATAAAACAGTGTTGGTGGGTGTTTCACGTAACAGAAACATTTCCTTGTTCTGCAAATAAGGAAGACCTTATGCACACAGAAACAGCACAGTGTAACACCGACTGCTTTCTTCTCCTGTAATCCAATCAGATTCAAGATGTCTGCAGGCAATGCACAAATTGGAAAGCCGGCCCCTGATTTCACTGCCAAAGCGGTGATGCCGGATGGACAGTTCCACGATCTGAAGCTGTCAGACTACAGAGGTAAAGGACAACCTGCGTCTCACCTTCTGTTTGACATGCTTTGATGGTCCTCCTCTCTGCGATTCATTGTTTTGTGATCCTGCAGCATATTCAGCAGAGATTCATTTACACTACAAAAGATGAGAATTAATTAAAGTGATGCATTCACTAGTCTCATTGGTGTTTTTTTTAATGCTTTGGTACAGGAAAGTACGTCGTGTTTTTCTTCTACCCGCTGGATTTCACCTTTGTTTGTCCGACTGAGATAATCGCTTTCAGTGATGCTGCCAATGAATTCAGGAAGATTGGATGTGAGGTCATCGCCGCCTCAGTGGACTCACACTTCTCCCATTTTGCTTGGTATTTAAAAAGCTTTGTATTTTACACATCCACAGTGACCATATTCATTTTTATTAAGTCCTCATACTATCTTTTGGTGACCGTGCAGGGTCAACACACCACGTAAGCAGGGTGGTCTGGGTACCATGAACATCCCCCTGGTGTCTGACACACGGCGCACCATCTCCAAAGATTACGGGGTCCTGAAAGAGGATGAGGGCATCGCCTACAGGTGAGTCTAATAATGTGGAGTCCTCAAAGGGCTGGTCTTAATATTTTTAAAGGAGACCTAGGAGCTGATAATTCTCTCTATTACAGGGGTCTATTCATCATTGATGACAAGGGCATCCTGAGACAGATCACCATAAACGACCTCCCAGTTGGACGCTCTGTTGAGGAGACCTTGCGTTTGGTTCAAGCCTTTCAGTTCACAGATAAGCACGGAGAAGGTATGGTGCTCTGCTGTGCCCATGTAATGTCTGCATTCTGGGTCTTGATTTTAAATTCTGTTTTCTCGCCCTGCCTTCTACAGCTCACATTTACTTGCAGTGAAAATCAGCTTTTTACCAAATTATAACTTTTGAATGTAAACTAGCTAATGGTTTTTCAGAAATAATGTGTGGCAAAGAGTGCAAAGACCACAGAGGCTTATTTAAATTCAAAGGTTTGCACTCTTATCTGCGCAATGTATCATGATCTCACAAACTGTCATTTTAGTTGCCTGTTTTTGCATGCAGAACAGAGTTGGTTTATTTTTAAGGTGTAACATGTATGTCATTTTGGCACACCTTCATTTCATCTACCAGTCAGGACTCATTATAGTCTTATCTTTTCAGTCTGCCCCGCCGGCTGGAAACCAGGAAATGACACCATCAAACCTGACGTCCAGAAGAGCAAAGATTTCTTCTCCAAGCAGTAATAAGCCCAAGGCCGGAGTCTGCTATCTGCTGTAGGAGATTTCATTTTGTGATTACATTTCGAACAATATTTACTGAAGCCGTTGTGCCTGTGGACGAGTGAGCCAGCTGTTGTAGTTGATGTGCTGTTTGTGTTTTGTTGTGTGTAGCGTGAACAGTGCACTTAGACCAAAGTATGTAATTGTGTTAAAACACTGCAATTATGTATGCTGTATTCACTGTCTGACAGAGCCAAATGTGTGTTTGTTCTCTCATGTCATTCCCCATTATTGTTACATACAAAGGACCAAACTGTCTGAAGCATTTCACTGAAATTAAGTAGAAATTCACCTGCCTATTATGTATTTATGTATCACGCTTACATGACTTCTTATGGTATTGTTAAGCACATTAAGAATATTTTGGAATGATGTACATTTACCCAGATACGTTATAAATTACACAATAGCACAAGAGAGTCTATGATTCCTTTATATTTATTGCATCTTTTTCCTCAGTCAACAGTTATAACACACGGTTAAACAACAAAAACAGGCCAATGTTGAATTATGTCCATGTATGAAGATCTTTAATAAAGCAAACAACAGTTTGCATTTTTTCTTGATTGTCAGTTTTCTTACACCCGCGTCGCACATTATTAATATATAGTAGCTGTTTGATTACAACACAGTTTATCCACATAAACTTTAACACCAACTGTCCAAACAACTGAAAATGCCAGTGTAAGTTAACAATGAATCTAATTTTTTTCTTTCAACAGACCTCACAGCAGACACTTTGAATTTGTCAAGGGATGAAAAAGTAGTGAAATCAATGCTATGTGTAGGCTAAGTGTTTTGGATTCACTGAACTTCTCTATTACATATTCTTTTTTACTAGTCTAAAAGACACAAGGATATAATTATTATTTATAATTGTTACACCATACTTATCCAGTTAATGTAAAGCTGGCAAAAAGAAAGTACCTGTAATGGCCATGCCTACTGGTCTACATCAGGGATGTCAAACTCATTATACATCGTGGGCTACATACAGCCCTACATACATACGGCGAACCCACTATGACTACATTTTTGACCCCACTTTATATAAGAAAAATAATTGCATTTTCAACAGTATGTCTCAGTTTTACCCAGAAAAGTAGTTTATAATTCACAGAAAATGTCTTTTTTTCTTGCAAGGAGCCATTGTGAAATTAGATCATACAAACGGGATATTTTCTGTGGGTTTTTTTTTTTTTTTAAATTGTTTATGTATCACTTATTACTTTAGCGTTCAAAGTAAGGTCAGTTTCCCTGACCCTGTTGCTTTTCTACGAAGTTAAGAAAAACTGGACCAATACCGAGTGCGCCATGTTTTGGGCGGGAAAAATGGATCGCTAGCTCCCCCACACACACCTGCCTGGTCACAGCTAATTATTTAATAACTCCTTTCTTACCTCCTCACCATGGTAATAAGCTTCCCGAAACAACGGTGAAAAAAATCGCATAAGAGCTTTGTTAAGAAGAATACTTTGGCGAAATTTAATATTGTTTGTTTATCTTGCTAGCTCGTTTATTGATTAGTAGTACTACCTAGCTAACCTCCGGTCAAAGGAAAGAAGGAGAAAATGGCAGCTGGGAAGATGCGCATGAAGAAAAATAAGGAGGAAACTGCCGAGGTTTGAATTCACCACATAAAAATGCCATATTTTAGGTGTTATTTACTCAGTGTTTGTATATGCTGGAAGATGTTTAAGGCAGTCAATGGCGACATCTTGTGGCCATGATATGACTGTGAACATGTTTTCTCCTTTCTTTTCTTTTATTTAAAGTGGACGGAGTTATTCCCGAACGACTTTAAATCTGCGCAGGAGTCTTTGCTCTTTGTGAAAAGGATGATGGTCGTGGCTGTCTCCTCTATCACCTATCTCAGGGGCATTTTTCCAGAGGATGCCTACAGATCCAGATATCTGGAAGGTGAACATTCAGAGAAACTATTGGACAGGACTCTAGCTAGGAGTTTAATAAAATCAGTATTCGGTGAAAAAAATGTACACTTACTGGATACTTCATAAGGTAAAATACACCTATTCAATTAAAAACGTTTCCTGGTCTGATAATTTCAGGTGGTAGGTTCATAATTTAGCTTAAACAATATGAAAGCATGGATCCGTCCTCTCTTGTATTATTGTTTGGGCCTCTTAAATTCCCCAACGTGTGCTAAAATTAAATGCCACAGCTTACTTTAGTATAGTTTCTGACGTATGTTCGTGCCACAAAACTCAAATAATCTCAAACTCGTACATAACAATGAGTTCACTGTATTCCAGTGTGGTGTTACCAGAGATTCAAATCATCAATGTGAAGCCAACAAATCTCTGTCTTACTACTTTTAATCACTGACTATAAAAGGCTGTTTTCTTTTTGTTGTTTTGCCAGATTTTTGCATCAAAATCTTGCGTGAAAACTGCAACACTCCTGGTGCAGCCAAAATTGTGAAATGGTAAATATAAAATCCCTGGTTTAATGCTAAGAAAATGTACAGAAGGAGAGTTTTATTACCCTGATTAATATTTGCAAGTGGCCTAATTTGTTTTGTTCAGGTTGATGGGCTGTTTCGATGCATTAGAGAAACAATACGTAAGTCGAGCCTATCGTTCAACTCTTGAAATATGTAATAATTAATGTGCGGTGCCATTAATATTTTTGTTACTTTTATTATTTTGTATGTTATTCTCTGGACAGCTCCAGCTTGTGTTCATTGGGGTAAGTGTATATGTAACATGAAAGAGACAATTTCCCGGTTACATAGACATGTCTAAAACTTACGATTGTTACAATCCAGGTCTGCGCTGATCCTGATGAACCCAATGTAAG
The DNA here is from genome assembly GCF_036321145.2 of Pelmatolapia mariae. Lineage (NCBI taxonomy): Eukaryota > Metazoa > Chordata > Actinopteri > Cichliformes > Cichlidae > Pelmatolapia > Pelmatolapia mariae. The sequence continues at coordinate 10,003,306 of NC_086243.1, read as the reverse complement.
TTCTGTTAAATTACTGAATATTCAAATTACAGCAGCATGTGGCCTGATCAGAAATGATAAAAAACGTATAAATCATTGTCTTACTTTGCAGCGGATAATTGAGTCCTACCACTTCAAATTCAGATACAGTGCAAAGGGACCAGAGATGGACATACTCAGGTAGGAATAAGTTTAAGCATGCCACCCAGCTGACTGCCTGAGGCTGATATAACCTCTGTGCAACCACAGGAACAACGGTATAAAGATGCAAGTGACCATGGACGACACCAAAAAGGCTTTGGTGCTTCTCATCAGGAAGCTCTTTCTGCTTATGCAGAACCTGGACGCCCTCCCCAGCAACGTCTACCTGACCATGAAGCTCTACTACTATGATGAGAGTAGGATACTTACTTTTAATGAATATCCTATATCCTTGTGTCTTTTAGACTAGAATTTTCCTACTAAAAACAAAAAATATTATACTGTGCTCTTCTTTCAAAGTCACCCCTGCTGACTACCAGCCGCCTGGTTTCAAGGAGGGGGAGTGTGACAGTCTGTGGTTTGAAGGCGTGGCCGTGAACTTCAGGGTTGGTGAGGTGGAGACGCCCTTTCACACCTTGAAAGTAGCTGTGTCAGCAGAACAGGATCGGGTGGAGAAACTTCAGAAAGGAAATCATTTGGGGGAGACTAAGCAGGTTTCTCAGGGGGCTTTTCCAGAGAAGGAAATTGAGAAGGTAGGCTACAGAAAGGGGACTGTTTAAGTACTGGATGATATCTTTATAACAGTCTCAATCCTGTTTACAAATGCAACAGGCAGTTTATGATAATATTCTTAAACATTTGGTTACAGAATCCTCCCAAGAAAATATATGAAGGAGAGGATCTACCTTCTGAAGACGGTGAGTCTATCAGGGCTGGGTGATTCATATTTCCCAAGGAGCCACATGAGAACTGTACAAAGGAGTATTGGGGGCTATATTAAGAAAGAAAATATTCATTTTGAGAGTACAAAGCTGATTAAAGCTGTTGTTTCAAGTCTGCCACAGCTGCTACACTCTGCAAAATGCCTTGTGTTGATGAATTACTGAAATCATACTTCAGAACTGGTTTTAACAGCAAGGAAATTATTTCTCTTTTAGCACATAAACACAGTGTGCTGATGGGTATGAGGACGTTGAAGAGATGGTGCAGAAAGCCTCATCTGATCAAAGGAAAAACCATACAAACTCAGAAAAGTTGTCTGGATTTATGCAAAATGACATGCCTGTCAATTTAGAAATGCAAGGATATCAATGGTTACACATTCTTGCATCAAAGAGGACGTATGCTGTGTCATAAGCCACAATAAGACAGCTGATCAAGTTTTTTCACCAACTCCACTACAAAGGCATTTTTGGGCATCGGGTATAGCAGCCGTGGGAGTTGTTTAGCTTGAAACAACAGCCTGTATCTTCACATTTCAACTTTATTCTCAAAGTGAATAATATTTTTTTTCTTAATGTGGCACGAATACTCTGTTGTAGAAATTTGGGCTGTTGTGGAAAGCAGATAAAATCTATATTGAGCAGAATTAAGTTCACATAATAGATGCAGCCCTCCACAACAGTCCCACTGTTGTGGAGGGCTGCATGTGCACTCATGTGTTCCCCTTGGGAAAACTGATCGCCTACCCTGGATGTGCTGCTACTGTTTAACCCCTCCCCCTAAAACAAAACAAAACAAAACATAAAATTGAACAAAAGACTTACAAAAAAACTGACTTTCCTCTAAACAGAGTCTGCACAGTTTAAGAAACCAAGGCGGCCCATGGCAAAGGTACAGTGGTACTAGACTGTAACAAAATCTAAGAAATCATACCATATTTGAGCTTAATTAATAATAATAATTATTCATTTTCCAACTGTGTACTTTTTTGTCTGTTTTAGAGGACTGCAGCTGCCAGAAATCTTACAAGAAAGAAAAGAAGAATCTAACCAACAAGACAAAAGATGTGTGAACAACCTGTTTATTTTAGTGTGATGTTATTTTACAATTCACGTTATTATCAAATGTGTTGGACAGGTTCCTTTGATAGTTCACTCTACCCAGACATTGCTGTTGTAGTTTTATTTCACACGACACGCTATAACATTCATAATTCATATAAAAGTACTTAGATTTTCATTTAAGTGTACAAAAATAGTTTCATGTGTATAGTTAATAAAATAAAGCTTGATTGTAAACATTGTTGTGCAAATGCGTAAAATACATTGAGAATCGTCTCATTTACATAAATGGCCAAAAAAGGTAACCAAGCACGAAACTCAATATGAAACTCATTCGCACTCAAGTAGCTAAAATCAGTCAAGATTTAGATTTAAATCACAAAGCTAAGAGCTTGAATTAGATTGAATTGGTTCAGAATGCAGTTTTAGTGCCTACAATGTGTTATATTTTCCTGTAAATTAGAAAAAAAGTGTGGATGATTTGAGCACATTGATCAAAGACTGTTAGTTGTTATTTGGAGCACAAACAGTTGATAGTTTTTCCTTGACTGATGGGAGATTTCCTGATCTAGAGTCTCTGTCTCAGTGCACAGCTCTGGCTTCCTGTGGCTGGGTGGTCTAGAAGAGGCTGTCTACATCGCCCATCTCCACAAACACAGTCTTCAGTTGGGAGTAAAACTCGATCGTCACCTGGCCGTTCTCCCGCCCTATGCCTGGGGAACATAAGGGTCACAAATGTACGCCCACTTTACTTACTGTAGTTGTCAGATGATGTATTTGTCCAGGTATAGAACTGATCTGAATTATTCAGTGAATTACTTATGAGTTTGATTAATAAAAAAAAACAAAGTAATGATTTGCCAGTCACATTTTGCTCCTGGCCAGCTTGAAAACGAGAGTGTACCTGACATTTTGAAACCTCCAAAAGGCACCTCCACAGGAGTGATGTTGTAGTTGTTGATGAAACAGGAGCCTGCCTTGAGATGTTCAACCACTCTATGGGCTCGCCTCACATCCCTGCAGAACACGCATAAAAGCAAATTTAAAATCTCAAAAGGTTGATTCCGTTCATCTGAACATTCAGATGAACAGAATCTACTTTTGGAGATTTACTTACCTGGATGATTGAGAATGCATCAAGAAATATTTTAAATAAATAAATTCAGACACCAAAGCAAAAGAAGAGGCTGACATACGCAATCATTTGGTTGTTCGTCAGCAAGGTTTCGCCAAAACAACCACATGAACAAACAACTACATGAAACATGCTGGAGAGCTGAAGCATGGGAAAGAAGGGACCCACTGAGTGTAGGTGACTTTGTTTGAGGGATTAGGGATTTGTATGTGTCATATGTGTATGTGATACACTGGGACTCAGATTAAGTGATAATCTGATGCCAGGTAGTAATTTGTATCCTTACCTATCATTTGTCAAATTTGACTTCAATTACTGGTTGGTTTGTAGCTTTAAATGTGGTTTTAAAAAAAAAAGAGAATTTGCACATATAACAAACCAACCTGGTGAAAACACCTGCAGCCAGACCCAGTGAAGTGTCATTAGCCCTCTGCAGCACCTCGTCTTCTGTCTCAAAGGGTAGCACAGACATGACTGGACCAAAGATCTCCTCCTTCACACAGGTCATGTCATCAGTGCAGTTACCTATGAAGGGGTAAAATTAAAGGATTTCAATCCACTAACTTCAGAAAACTTGTGGTGTTGCAGTCAGATTTAGTAGGGGGAGATAGTTTCCAGCACCGTAACAAAATGTAAAAATAGAATAGAGTATCTTATAGAAGGTCTACCTAATACGCATGGCGTCATGTAGTATCCGCCTCTGAGCTTGGGATCAGATGGGACATAAGGTTCACCCCCGCACAACACTGTAGCGCCCTAGTAACAATGCAATCCAAGTTGAAGTTGCAGCACATAATCCTACTGGTGTACACCTGACAAAATAAAAAGAACTCCTTGAACGAATCTTACCTCTTTTTTTGCTCGATCAACAAAAGACAGGACTTTATCCAGATGTGGTCGGCTGACCAGTGCCCCCATTCTGGTGCTCTCTAAAAGAGGGTCTCCTATTTCGATCGCTTGGGTCCTCTTTACCACCTCCTTCACAAACTCAGGCAGAATATCCTTCTGAACAAAGACCCTCGTACCATTGCTGCACACCTGTGATGCAGATATACAACACTATCAAGTAACAGGCTTCAATGTGAACCAGACACAAGCTGAACCATAGAGTGATGTTGAAATATAACAGCATATGAAAAAAAGATACACTACCTGGCCTTGAGACAGGAAGTTGGCCATGAGAGCTCCCCTCACAGCGTTCTCCAGATCACTGTCCTTAAATATGAGCAGTGGAGATTTTCCTCCAAGCTCCAAAGTCACTGGTTTGACCCCCTTAGATGCCATCTCCATGATCTGTGGCACAAAAGCAAATGGAAAAACATCTAGTTATTAGGACATATAAAGAAGACGTCGGCATCGATACCACGACATTTACAAATCCCAATTGTTTACTATTAAATGTCCTAGTCACAAGAAGTCTAAAATACCACGTACTTTCTGTCCTGTGGGCACACTACCAGTAAAAGACACCTTAGCAACATCAGGGTGTTGACATAGGAGGCTGCCAGTTTCCTGGCCCCCCTGGACCACATTGAAGAGCCCCTCTGGAACTCCGGCTTTGGCGTAGATCTCTGCCAGCATGACTGCTGTCACAGGCGTCACCGGTGACGGTTTAAACACCATGGAGTTACCTAATATGGAGAAAAGATAAAAAAGAAAAACATGGATTGTTTGAATTCTTTTAATAAGTCTGCACATTCAGTTGTATCAGTCTCCGTGGAATGCTATCTAAAGGTGAAATGCTGTAATTATTTTCTGAACTGTTTTGTGCTCAAATGAATTGCTGACTTTTAAAGATGGTACTGCACACATTTTAGTTTTAGTAGCGCAGCAGATAATGCCAAGTGACCTTACAAAATATAGTCTTGCTAGAACGTGCAGTTATCCTAACTTCAGATGCCCTTTCCTCACCCCACAGTCTAACTTTTTTTTTTTTGCCTGTCCCATTTGGATCTTTAGCCATGAGAATTGTTGTCTGAGGGCCAAGAAAGATGCCAAGCGGATTTACTTTACCAAGTGGATCATCATGGCCTTGCCATATTGGTCCATTTGATTGACCTTTATTATAATTATGTATTTATTTTATTTTATTTTCGGTTGTTACAGACGGGACAGACATGACTGGGGGATAGGACAGGGAGAGAGAATGAAAGAAAGAGAGGGAGAGAAAGAAAAATAGAGGGGAGAAGAGATGGTGAGAAAGGGGGGAAGAAAAAAAGAAAAGAAAAACCAAACAAAACACCTGGATCACCTGTATGGAGATAAAAAAAACCAAAAAAACAAGAGAAAACAAACAAAAAAGAGCAACATAATAAATACAACACCATCACAATAAACTAGCTAACAGCAGATAACAGTAGATACTAAATATTACATGTTATTGTGCAGCACGCAAGATCGACAGCGCACAATGTGCTTTGAGGTAGCAGCCAAGAAAGGTGTAGTTTGTGTCTGTGAACACCCGTGTGTACACCAGTGTGGATCAGCATGCTTGTATTCAAAAGGTTTCTCCATGTAACGATCTGCTAGGGAGTGTGGGGAGCCATAGCCCCGTCCCCCAGGGCATGAAGCAGGTATGGAGGAGATCCAGGCCCCAGACATCCAGAGGCCCCAGAGTACGAGGACCCAAGGAGGACCACCACAGGGGCAACCATGCAACCCTCCTGGGAAGAGCTGAGGAGAGCCCCAAACGAGAGGAGCCATGGAGCAGAGGCCAGGGGGGGTTGCAGTGACGTGCCCGTGGGCTCTGCCGGCAGCCAGCTGTGCCAGAGAGGACCGGGCCTCAGGCCCAGAGGCCAGAGGCCTGAGGGCACCCCACCCCCCGGAAGGGGCCCAGGCGGGCCACAGGCACCAGGCCCCGTCAATCGGACACCAGGAATGAGTCGGTACATACATGAGTGCCCAGCCCCAGACACCAAGAACCACCAACACACCAACGTCTGAGGGCATCAGCCACTGGCAGGGAGTGTGGTGAGGGGAGATAGGCCTCCTTACCTTGGAGAGCCTGAGATGTTCCCAGAGAGGTGGAGTCTAAGACCCAAGCCTACCCAAATCTAAGACACAGACGAACAGGCGCTCGTAGACACAAACGTGCATTCCCACCCCCATATACACAAACAAATACTCGGCACTCACCCGACGTGGACACAGACACAAATAGACACTGTACACACATTCACACTCCCCAAACATACTCTCTATCCCAGGTCCGGGTACCCCTGCCCCCAGAGGAGCAAACCATACCCGGACCAAGGAGAGGTAACCCTTCTCTCTGGGGTGGAGGAAAGGAGACCGCCTTCTTATCTGCAGTAGCAGAGAGGCCCCGCATCCCAGACCCCAATCTGACGGCCAGCCCCGAAGGTTAACAGAACGGGGGTGAGTGAAGACCCAAAACCTCCCTCCGCCCGCTCATATGTAGTGTTGCTGCGTGCTGTTCTAAAGTGCATTTAAAACAGTCTAACTTCTTAAGAAAATGTACTGATTCATTTTCCAGGAGTTTAAAGACATTTTCTTAAATGTAGCAAACCAACAAAGGCCACTGGTGTTTTGGTCGTGGAAGAAACCCATACCGCAGGCCAGGGCTGGAGCAGACTTCCAGGCAGCGATCTGAAAGGGATAATTCCAAGCCCCGATGCCAACACAGACTCCCAGCGGCTCTCTGCGAGTGTATGCAAAGGATCCCCCAGGCAACTGGACATGCTGGCCTTGATAAAGGAAAACAGAAGCATTGACAAGGTAAAACAAAGGCTGACGTGACATTTATAAAGCCATATAAATATGGCGAAAATATACGATAGCTATACCAACCTGCTAAAGTGCTGGCCAGTCCTGCATAGTACTCTATACACAGTCTGGCAGAGTCCACATCCAGACGGGCCTCTGTGATGGACTTCCCATTATTGACCACCTCCATTTCAGCTATTTCCTCTCTGTTGCTCTGTGCATGAAAATCAGGGCATATGCAATCTAATATATTAGATGACTCATGAGATCTTCCTTTTGCAAGATATAACAACAACTTTGTTGAGCTGTTCTTCATTCTAAAAAACAAAACAAAAAAAACATAAACAACAAACACCTCAATTATATGTGCAGCTTCTATCATGACCCTTGCCCTCTCCATCCCCGACATTTTGCTCCAATAACCGAAAGCCAGTTTGGCAGCCTTCACAGCTTGGTCCACCTCCACAGCACCACAAGGCTCCAACTGGCACAGGACACGGCCTACAACATGGAACGTAAGATAGCTCAAGCGTCCAAGTAGGCAGACTTTCATAAAAACAACAGGTTGCACACAGTTTCCATTTGGCACAGTCATCTATGATTCCAGTCGTTCTTTGATGTGAAGGAAAAAATAATTATCGGCCTACAGCAGCTACAGGCAACTGTGCTGTGAATTTTGTGGCTCGCTTACACTTTAGAGCTGGAAATGTCATTTTCAGTGATGGTAACTGTGATTAGATAAAGAGCATCATGCATAAATGGTGGGGCTGCATGCAGGCTCTGTGCTGGCTCAGATGGAGTTAAGAGAGCTGAATTAAAAACAGGGACCGGGCCTCAAAGAGCATCAGAATATAATTGGACTAAAAATGTGTAATGCACGGAGTAACAGGCAGACTATAAGGCATCATTAACTGATGATGATGTGCTCTCATGTCTTGGTTCTGCTCCAATGAAGCTGTGCAGAGGAGATAAAACTGTCCATACAGGACTGCTGGTCTATAGCTGTGACTAACTGGATACAAAGTATATCAATCAACATGTGTAGAAAGTTTACTTTTATTGAAAAACTAGTTACCAAGTTTAGAGGTGTATTTGGCAAAAAGACTCTAATCATTCAGAAAGTAACGTTAAAATCATTTCCCCCTACTAAAGATTACCAGACATACATATTCACACAGCAATGGCCAAAGTCCGGTCATAAGGCAGGGTCAGTACTTTTTTTCAGTATTTACGAGCTGTGTGTTTTACCGGTTGCAGGTTCGTAAACATTGTCCTTGCTGCATTTCTCAGGGCCTGTCCTCCTCTTCCCAGCCCAGAAGTTAAGCGGGACGGTGATCTCCACCGAGCCGGAGGAGATGCACCTCACTCCAGCAGCCAGAGGAGCAGCTGCAGGCCGCCGCAGAGGGAGACTAGCGAGTCTCCGGAGCATATTGGCGCTCGTCCCGTTGCTTCAAGTGTCACTGGTGACTGTAAAACATGCAGTATGCGGGTTAACGTCACTTTACCGATAACGCTGGAAAATCTAAAAAGGAGTCTGACTCGATTACAAGCAACTGCGCCAAACAATTATGTGCTAACGACTCTTTCACTTTACTGTCACTTTTAAAATTTCATTATTGGATTTAAGTTTTGAGAAAACATACCTATAAGACGTTTAATTTGTTTTCGAAGAGTCCAATCTCAACTTAAGCGTTTAGTTGCCATTACTACGGCACTTTTCTGACGATTCACCAAGGGGCGGGCCAAATTGCAGCCGAGAGCCAATCGGTGCTCACCGGCCAGTGGCGTCTGAGCGTACTATACGATTGGATAGTTTCACTGTCGATCACTTAAAGCGGCTTTAAGAATATACTCTCATATCTTAAACATAATTAAATGTCAGTAACTATTGCATGGCTGTAAACCTTTCTTAATAAATACAAGCAAATAAAAATATATATAATTAAAATTGCAGTTGTTTAAAATAAAGGGCAGCGTTGTGGGAGGAGCTTCATCATAACGACGTTCTAGCTCAGCGGCTGGAGCAGCACATTGCAAGTATGGCTGGAGACAGTGAGACACATTTAGGGGACCGCGGCGAGAACACCCAGGTTGTTCGGCAACCTTTCCTCATCGGTGTCTCCGGTGGCACTGCCAGCGGCAAGGTTAGCGTTCTAGTGAGCTAATTTGACGGGTTTCACGTAGTGACACGTTGAGAATTTTGAGTTAATTGACGGCTGATGCTCGCAGCTGGGTTCGCCGGCTGACCGCGTGGCTTCAGCGACGCAGCAGTGAGGCTTGATTGACAGTTCACAATAGTTTAGGGCACTGGTGCTCTGTCTGTGGTGCTGAACGCTGACTTTAGTTAGTCCAGTATTCTTCTTTTTTGTGACGGAAATAATAATGATAATGATAAACTAAAATTACAATGGATGGTAATAATGTTAGCTTAGTTAGCCCCCGAGCTAACGATAAATTCCATCACATGCTAGCAGTGCCGGGAGATCTAAGACAATAGCTAGTGCTAACTTAACTCTAAGCTAGGCTAGGTGGGCTGTGTTTGTAAACAGTGTGAGCCACATCTCTGTCAAATAAATAATATTATAGCAGCGTTCAATTTATAGTACTCGTTGTTTGACGTCAGATTTTTTTTCCCTTTGACCTGGGATAACTGCTAACGTTAAATAACGGTAACCTACCTACATGGTGGCTTATTGGATAATAATATACTGAACCCCCCGCGCGAAAATCACTGGAAAAAGATGTCGCTTATCTCTACTTAATATGTGAAACCTTAGATGCCTTTTTAAAAAATAATAAATATATATATGTATATGTATGTATGTCGATTCAATAAGTATTAGCTTAGCTTATTGTATGCGGAAGACTATTTTAATTTGACCGAGTTACATTAAAAGCCTCGCACAAAGAAGCAGCCGCGTGGGCAGAGCTAAACTTGCCAGCGCGCACGGTGTCGCTGACTCTTAAACACAGACGTGGCTATTTCTCCAAAGACGTCATCACATTTCTTTGTTATGAATTTTAGGTGTTGTTGTTTTTTTGTTTTGTTTTTTTAAACAGTCATCAAATTTCACATAACTGACTAGCTAAATGCGAAGGTTAGTCAAGGTAAACGATAATAAATTGGTGGTGAATGTTACTTTTCGGGGCTTTGTTGTGAGCCCGTCGTACAGTCATCTCCTTTGGGCTCTCTTTCTGGCTCTTTAAACCGTATCATCTGTTATTGGCATTATGTCAGTGTTTTCCTGTCAGTTTCCGGTTTGACGCTGCTCAGGGTGTGAGTGATGTCATGTTCCGCGTTTGGTATATTTAGAAGACATACCAGTTTTGTTTCATATTCATTAGCCTTACTGCTGAAGGTCTCCCCCTGCCTGTAATGGCAACAAAATAATGAATATGATTTTTCTTTAATTTAAAAAAAAAATTAATACTAAAAAAAAAGTATTATATACAAACAAAGTTGAAGCTTCAAGGTGATACTGTAGATGATCTTCCCTGTGTCACTGGGGTGGCTCAAGGGTTCATTCAAAGTTTGTCCATTTTATCAGAAACTACCCCATTTGAGGGCTTTGACCCAAGCTTCCAGCTCTGGTGTGAGGCTGTTTAAATTCGTTGTAGCACAGTGTAATGGGTACAAAAGGAAGCAGAGCCTCAGGCAGTGGGGGAATGCCCTGTCAGCATTGGGCATGAGATTCTTTTAGTTTGGGAGGTCAGTGAGGACAAAAAGGTTGGCCACAGGGCAGTTTGCAAACGTGATGCAGGATGTTTACTCACTCAGGTTATTTCTAGGTTAAAATCTTAATCTATGTGGGTTGATATTTAGCCCACATGGGATGTAGCAGGTGTAAAATTCTTGGCCCATGCTGATGTTTGGCCGATACTGGTATTCAGCAGTCATATTGGTGCACTCCACTGATAGTCATGTTCTTGATCATTTCCACAGTCGTCTGTGTGTGAGAAGATCATGGAGCTGCTGGGACAGAACAAGATTGACCACCATCAGCGGCAGGTGGCGATCCTCAGCCAGGACAGCTTTTACAAGGTGCTGACTCCTGAGCAGAAAGCCAAGGCACTCAAGGGCCAGTTTAACTTTGATCATCCAGGTATGATGCACGTCAAATCTTTGCTACGTTACAGGTTTTAGTGGCTAGGTCATTTTACCTGGCTTATTGTATTAACTAAATGGCATCTTTCATGTGCACATGCAGTCCAAAGTGGATTACAGTTAAACAACTGGAGGATAAAATATGTTCAATGACACTTAACAGTGGCAACAATACATAGAACTTTTGGAGTCCATTTTTGGAGTCAGGCTTTTCACCCTCTGGGTCTTGCTTCCTTTCTGGGCTGATTTTAAATCTGCACCATCAGCAAGCCGTCCTCAGGCAGCTGCTGCCAGGCTCAGACTGAACACAACACATGTTATACGAAAGCGCTTCCTGGGTTACCAAACGTGCGGGGAGCGGTGCCACGTGTCTGTGGGTGCACATTGAGCTGTAGTGATGGAGGTTAAGTGTGACCAATTGTAACTAAGCATTTTTCGGTTTTCCTTTTCTTGACCTCAGATGCCTTTGACAGCGAGCTGATCATGCAAACACTGAGACAGATCCTTCAGGGGAAAACTGTCCAGATCCCAGTTTATGACTTTGTCACTCATTCCAGGTGAGCGCCTCTTTGTTTACCATGCTGTTTAATTTGGCCACAATTCATCATGTGATCATAGAAGCACAACAGAGGCTTTATGCAGTTAAACAAATAAAGCATTTGATGTGTAACTTCGATTGTGTAATATGCTTAAATTTGTTTTGACACGCGTGTAAATGCAGTCGCTCACAGAGAAGAGGCACCTTTCTGTGTGTTCCAGGAAAGACGAGTTTGTTATGGTGTATCCGGCTGATGTGGTCCTGTTTGAGGGCATCCTCATGTTCTACTCGCAGGAAATCAGAGATCTGTTCCAGATGAAGCTGTTTGTTGACACAGATCCCGACACACGGCTGTCGCGTCGAGGTGTATAGCGTGATTTGGGTTGCTACTCACAACTAGTGTAACGATTGTCACTTAAGTGCACTGTTAAAGTACTTTTGGTTTTCAAAAGTACATGTGGACTGTCTGTTATCTTAACATGGTGTTTGTGTGTGTTTGTGTGTGTGTGTGTGTGTGTGTGTGTTTTTGTTGTTTCTTTTTTACATTGGCATACTTCTGTTTTTCATGTCTAAATGTATGACATGTCTCATATGTGCTTTGTGTCTCCGTTTCAGTTCTGAGAGACATCAGTGAACGTGGCAGAGACCTGGAGCAAGTGCTCAGTCAGTACATCACTTTTGTGAAGCCGGCCTTTGAGGAGTTCTGTTTACCTGTGAGTGCTCCTGTCTTGTCTTGTTGACTAAACCAGGACTGACACCATTCTAGTTTTAACACTGATGCAGGCAATTATTTTTTTGGTAACAAGAAATATTATTGCCACTCCAAAAGTGCTATGTGCTTGTACTTGTTTAGAATAAAGAATTGTTCCTTATTATAATATTTTTGAGCTGCTGTATTGGGCACTTTAATCATAAGAACATTTCTTATTTCTACTAGACGAAGAAGTATGCAGATGTCATTATTCCACGAGGAGCAGATAATCTTGGTAAGGCCTCAGTGATTGTTATTGTGACATCTTAACCTACAAATAACTAACATGTTTAACTTGTCCTTTGGATTGTGCTTGAGTTTGCCCATGCGAGGCAAAGCAAACACATGTTCGCGCTTGCTCCTGCTCACCACTCGCTCCAGTGATACAAATAACACACCTCTGCCACACAGCATCTCGAGGTCTTTAACAAACTTTCCATTTCCTCTTTCAGTGGCCATCAACTTGATAGTACAGCACATCCAAGACATTCTGAACGGCGGACCAAGCAAACGTCACAACGGCTGCACAAACGGCCACAGCACTCCACGGCAGCGGCGGACCTCCGAGTCAAGCAGCCGGCCTCACTGACCCCGTCACACCTCTCTTCGCAGAAGGGAGAGGGGTGTGGGGTGTTGTAAATAATGCCTGTAGGCATCACTGTATTTAAGAGATGAAGAAGAAGAAATGCAAAGAGAATTGAAATGCCTTTTATTATATCATGACTACTCTTATGTTATTGGTTATTTCATTGTAACCGTAAGGATTTGATTTTTATTTTGTCATGAGGGTAAAGATGAGCTCTTGTTGCGATGAGACCATTGGTTAAATATTGATCCCATGCATTTCACCCCTGCCTCTTTTTTTTCCCCCCCTTCCTTTCTTTTTATGTATCCCCTGCTGCTCCGTTAAAGTTCATGCTGTAAATGAATAAAATTGGGGAATCCTTTTTTTTTCTTATGTCTGATAAAACTTGAACCCCTTGGGGGGAATCTGATGACATGTTTAGTGTTCTGAAAGGAACGCGAGTTAGACAAGTGATGAATCAGGTGCACTCTAGCTGGATTTGCACTGACAATCTTGGGAGTGTCTCCAACAATTTTCATTCAGTTCCTGGTTTTTCTCATTTGTGTTAAGTGTATTGTAGTGTCCACACGTTTTGTATGCCTGTAACAGAAGAAACACATTTTCTTTTTATTTTCCAGTACCAGTTGCTACGTGCAGAATAACACGACTAGCAGATCAATGAAGCCAAATGCCAGAGGGTTCAACTGAGTGCTCTGATAACTATGTCTAGTGCAACTGTTAATTATGGGGTTAGTTGTCCTGTCTAAATGGCTCACATGTGTAATGATGGAAGCTCATACAGATCCTAGTGTTTTAAATGGCACAGACTTTGGTTTGTGAGCAAAGTGTTCAAATCTGTGAATTGCTTTTCTATACTCCTCCCTCTTCTAGAATTTGTTCACGTTCACATGGACAAATGAGTTGTCGAGTTCGAACTGGCATGTATATACTCAGGTTGATACCAATGGATTTGAAATGCCAGGTACAGCAATATCACTTATCCCAGGTGTGTGGCCATTAACCACCGAGATCCACCACAATGCCTCTGTGAAGATGCCTCAGGTTAAAATGTCTAGTAAGTATTCACACTTGCAGTTTCCACTATGAAAAGGTTACAATAAAGAAACAAAAAACAAACAGCTGGATCCATTTTTTAATGTGCTTAATTAAATAATTTGTACCATAAGATTTGTACTGTATGATGAATTGATAATGATTTGTTTGGTGATTTATATTTGAACGGTTAATAAACTGATGCGGTTTATGTAGCTTTGTGATTATTTTAACAATTTAAATGCATTTCACAGAGAAACAGATTTCATATTGTCTTTGGTACATCCGCTAGATGGCGCACGTCCGTCCTGCTTTAGCATTGGTGATTTAAAATGTACTTTGACACTTTTTGATATAGTTCTGAAGAAATTCTGACGGCCATCAGAACCGAAAGATTTTGTAATTGAGCTTAATGCAAAATTTTAGTAGAAACAGCTGAAATGCCTCATTTAGGCAACAAAATAAGCAGATGCGTAATAAAAGATTATTTATTTTTAGTTTATTAGTCACCTGCAAGCATGGTGCATTCATTCCTATAACGAATATTTATTTCTACGTTATGATTGTTTTGAGATTAACTGAAAAAAATGCAAAATTTAAAATAGCTGTCAGTGGTTTGGAAGTTAGAATTTACGAGGTGTCCTGAATGCCTCAGGAAGTTGTCAGCGGGGAAGCTTCAAGATGGTGGTACGTACTGCTGCTGCGTGTCTCTGGGGTAATTTCTGCTGTTATTATGTTAGTTTTAACCACCTATTCTGTCCTGTGCATGGCAGAAATTTGGACTGCAGTTTAAAGCCACCCTGGAGAACGTCACCAATGTTAGACCATTGGGGGACGACTTCCGCTGGTTCCTGAAGGTATGAGAAGCTAACATGCTAAACTGTTTTCATCCATAATAAAATATGCACTTTTCCTCTTCCTTAATTTAACCATGTGTAATGCTGACACATACTCACTAAATAATGAAACATGTAAACATTGTTTTTTAAAAGATCATTTATGTGTTTGTTGTTTGTTTTGCCTTAAATTTAGCTCAAGTGTGGAAACTGTGGAGAAATTCCAGATAGATGGCAGTATGTAACTCTGGTGGTAAGGAAGAAAGGGCAATTTTTCTATTCAGTTTAACATTATTATTATTATTATTAGAGAATTGCACGTATATAATATACCACCTGTACTTGTGTTTGCCTTCACAGGAGAGTGTGCCACTCAAGGGAGGACGAGGGAGCGCCAGCATGGTGCAGAAGTGTAAACTCTGTTCCAGGGAGAATTCCATCGGTAGGCTGTGACATGACGTCCGGCTCATCTTGTCTTAATTTGCAGAGTTAAAAGCTTACGAAATGTCAACTTTTTCCTTACAGATATTCTGGGAGACACAATCACACCTTACAATGTAAGCAAACGTCCACGGTCAGTTCTCAGGTTTGTATTTCAGTGTCTCTTTCTCTAATGGTGTGTCGTGTCTGCTGGGTTGAAGGCCGAGAACAGCGAAACCTTCAAGACGATGGTGCAGTTCGAGTGTCGAGGTCTGGAGCCCGTTGATTTCCAGCCACAAGTGAGAATCTTTGTTGTCCTATTTCCACAACTGTCCATATGAACTGGAGGAGATGTCGGATGTCGGTTCATTTTTATCCTGTATGAAAAAAGGTTTTTGATGGATCACCTTTTTGCCCGTTTATTACAACAATGTAATAAAAAAAATTGAGGTTACAATATTTTTTGCCCAAACTTTAAAATAAGAGTTTTGGGGTTAATAAGTAACTACTGCTGCTGCGCCAGCTGTGAACAGAGGCTTAAAAAAAATTATTGGTTGTTAGGCCATCTCATGTGGGAGGTTTATTGTTTATCCAGCAAAGGACAACAAGGACAGTCAGACATTTGTGAGGCTTATTTCTTCACAGGGTATGATTTATTACAATTTACCAAGTTAGCCGTCTATTCTAAATAAGGATGCCATAACTCTGACCCATTTTGGTGAGATTCAGGTAAAAGGATGTCATAAAGATTTGGAGAGGGTAATCGGCCAAATCTGGGCTTGCTTTGTAGAGGACATGTCCAGCACACCAGTGCTGTTTGCCTGTGACAGTGTGTCAGGGTTCAACCCTGCAAGAACCTCTTTCGCTTTATCTTTTGTGTTATGTAATGAAGCTGATGCTATCTATGCTATCTGGTAGTGTGTTCTAGGTAACACTGTGATAATGGCGTGACTTTGACTTGTTGTAATCCCCTCCTCCAGGCTGGCTTTGCTGCAGAAGGAGCCGAGTCTGGAACGCCGTTTCCTGAAATCAACCTGCTAGAAAAAGTAAGCGCAGCAGAAACTAATCGCTCACTGCAAGAAAGTAAACTTGACCTTTAGCAGACTTTCAGCTGTTTGTTTAGTACAGCAGGATACAATTCACTGATTCACTGATATGTGATTGATTTCCTTTGGTAGTGCGCATTTTCATTTATCTTCACTGAACTCGTGAAAATCACTGCACTTTATCTGAAAATAATCCCTACAGTTCCTTCTCTTGCTCATGTTTTTAAAAACAAAAACATTTCAGGACTGGACCGACTACGATGAGAAAATTAGTGAGTCTGTGGGGATATATGAGGTCACACACCAGTTCATCAAGTGCTGATATCACCATGCATTGAGCCTTAGAGGAACACTGCAGGAAAGCTTCCTCTGCCCCAATTCCTGGCGACGGGGAATGCCTCGACACGGAGATGTGTTCGGCGCTTTGGTTGATGACGAACATTAAGGTGTGCGGATTAAGGCAACAGGTTGTTGTACACGTCTTGGATTGATCAATATGCTAAGAGGATGGGTTTTTTTTGGTTGTTTTTTTTTCAGTCCCTCAATAAAATTGAAGGATGAACATTTTGAATTGAGGTTTTTCTTTGCTTTTGCTCCTCAAACAGCAATACAAGACTGACGATGTGTAGTATGAGGTACTTCACATTATATGCTAAGGATGCTAATGAAGAATACACTTTGAAATGTCCTCCACACATTTTGTGTAATTATCAGAAAATTGTGTATGACTCACTTCAGAGTTTAACAAAAAGACAAGTACCGTCAAACCTTGGGAATTAAATTAAAATGCAACTCTACATGAAAAACATGCAAATCCTTTTCTTTTGTTAAATTGGACTTTATAGACAATACAGATTGAGACAAGGACCCATTGTGGGTGAATTTATCAAAGGAAAGTATCAATCACTGAAGAGGTCTCATTGTGTACCTGCAGAGTGCTGCAAACTTCCAACAAATTTCCCCTGTCAGGATTTATCTCACAGTAGACGCGTGGCTCAGTGTGATCAGTTGCTACTTCATATCTGCACATGCATGTACTTTTGAAATAATAAAAAGCTACACTTAAAGTGACTTACCTAGGTATGTAAAAGTAAAACAAAACTCCAGCTTAACTATAAGGCTGCTTTGTGTCAAAAACTGATGTTTGTATGTGTTTTTTATGTCTAATATCTTTGCTTATGTCTGTAAATAGGTTGTAGTCAACAGGATTTCTAAAGGGGTTAAATATAAGAATTTAAAAAAAGACCTTTTTGCAAGCATCCTTATGACTTTGCATTGATGTAACAGGTCTGTGTTCTGTATTATTATCAGTTCGGTACTTTTTGACCACTTAAAATAACTGTAGAATTGTGATATATTTGTTTCTGCACATCGCTCTTAAAAAAGACATATTTAATATCAGTGACACATTTTACCTTGCATAAATAAAGGATACATAAGCGTTAGTTTGTGGAAAAACTCCAGTTTCTACCTTGTGACAGGACGTGGCTCAAAATAACTTGTTATTAAACATGAGAGGCATATTTGATGGACTATAGGCCAAAAAGTCATTTACAACGGTTTAAATATCGGAAATGACTTTTTCGCATAACGATATAGCAACATAGCATAACGATTTAGTCCGACAACACCTTACAAAAAGTTATCAAACGCAAACGATAAAGGTCAAATGATCACAGGGGACACAGGCTTGTGAGTTCTTAAACTTCCAATATTTAACCATAAAAAAACCTCACGGTAGTTGTGTATATATATGCAGTGCTATCAATCTGGTGGACGTTATGTTTGAGGAGGCATATTTATAGAAAAGTCGCTTTTGTTTAGATGTTTAAGAGCTTTATTCTAACTTATTACTAATGGTATTGTATTCCCACAGAGTGACACACCTCCTTGTGCATAGACGATCTTTGCTGTACCCGCTGCTGTCAGGCCCGCTGCTCTCCGTGTTTATGTTTCTCACCGCGGGTTCTCATTGGTCACATCAGGAGCCACCACGCTGAGGATCGTTTATGTCCCAGTTACTACGCCGTGTTCACGGATTTTCACGTCACTTGTGTGAGTGGACTCAGAGAAGCACCATGGCACCTGGAAAGAAGAACAGAGTATTTGTCATAGGAGTTGGCATGACTAAGGTAATCTTACTTTATTTTTTAGCAGTTTATCACACTGCTGCTCTGTAAAACAGCGAGAAACGGCGCTGTGTAGCGGAGAGGCTAGCATGATTACCTAAACCAAGATTTCGGTTCTTTCAGTGCGGTCCACCTAAAACCTTAAGCTGGGACTTTTCTGCTCTCATTGGGAAAGTTGGGTCAAAATCCGCGGTGTTGGGGACTGTCGGGCTTATTTGTGCTCATGGTGTGTCCAAAGGTGTAAAAAAAAAAAAACCTCCTGTGTCATAGCTGTCAGTACACTTTGAAAGGCTAGCTAGCTAAGTTAGCCGAAGTGAAGTCAAATTGCTGTAGTTCATGTTTACATTTTAAAAACTACCCAACTTTCGTGAGTGTGATGGCAGTAGGTCTGGTTTGTATTCAGTACTCGCTGAGACTAAACGTGGAGTCCACCGTTCACGGTCAACAGCATTACAAACTGTGCCAAAGGTCTTCTCTCCGGCATGCTGCTAAAGATGGACACTTCAATTCCAAAAGCTGCTTCTACCTCCAAACCTGAACGAGCCTCATGTTTTCAGGTCCCTGAAAAGTTAAATAAGTCCCTCACTGTGATGTTGGTGGAGAAGGGTATATTTGCTTATGTTGAGGTATTGCACTGTGCACACAAAGCATTTTCTATCATTTTATGCCTCTGTGCATTAATGACATTAATTACAATTATGCCACCTCAGCCTTTTTATCTGCTCTTTGTCCTTGTTTGTGTTTTAAAGTCTGTTCACATCATGAAACCTGCCTGCAGCAGGAGGCATGTATAAATCAAATATATTGGTTTATACACCCATGTATTTAATGGGTCATTAGAAAGTCAGATTAGAAGTTAAGAAGTTCTTGATTTTGAGCCATTCTGCAGTGCATCTGGGCACTCTGTCTTGCTGGGGGAAGCTGCTGCTGTTGGGGAGCGCCATTGCTATGGAGGAGGTGTGTGCTTGCTCTGCAGCAATGTTTGGTCAGGTGGTACAAAAAGCTTTAGAGCAACATCTACATGAGTGTCAGGACTTCAGGTTTTCCAACAGAACATTCATTGGATTATAACAGGATGATGAGTATTATTCACCTGTCAGTGGTTTTAATGTTCTGGCTGCCTGGTGCATGTTTAGGTTGCATCAGCAGAGTGACTGTAGACTTCTCCACACTTAATAAAATGTTTAAAAGTTGTTTTGAAAATTAAATCTTGAATCAGACTTTAGTGGCACTGACCTGAGTTTTTTTGTGCATGTGTTTGCTGCAGTTTGACAAGCCTGGAGCTCGGGAAGGTGACTATCCTGATATGGTTAAGGAAGCAGGTGCTGATCTTTACAGATTATTGGTCATTCACAGATATCAGATCTTGATATTTATTGTTTTTGTGCTGTTATAAAACATGTAATAAGTTTTATTGCCGTATCTCTACATCCTATTTTAGGTGAAAGGGCTCTAGCAGATGCAGGAATCCCATATTCTGCCATTGAACAAGCTTGCGTAGGATACGTCTATGGTAAAACGTCAAATAAATATATAAATGTGTGTGTGTGTGTGTGTGTGTACATATATATTTTTTTAACAATATAGTATGTGCATTCACATTGTCTACTTTGCTGTATATGTGAATTCTTTATTTTTCCTGTTTTATGCCCCCCTTTTTTTTTTCTTCTTAAATCTCTTTCATGTACTTTTCAGCACAGTTAAAGTAAAATAAGTGAAGAGTAGCATCTCATCCTACCTCTCTGTTCCAGGTGACTCCACATGTGGACAAAGGGCCATTTACCACAGCCTGGGTCTGACCGGCATCCCCATTATCAACGTCAACAACAACTGCTCCACAGGTTCCACTGCTCTCTTCATGGCACGCCAGCTGGTCCAGGGAGGTGAGTCAGCCAGGAGGTTTTAACAGTGAAACTTGATAAACAGTGGCTTCTTTGGATTCTAATTATTCAAAGTATTGAAATGTTACTGTGGCTCGATGGTGTATAACAAGCGAAAGATCCCCAGTTCAGTCTCCGGAGGAGAGACGAGGCCCTTCAGGGCTGCATCAGGAGAGAATTAAGCGTAAAAATCAAATCACCCGACTCAAACCTGCATATTCTTTTCAGCGCAGTCTATAATCAGTAGTTTTATTCACTGCCTTTAATATTTTCTTGCAGGTCTTTCTGATTGTGTGCTTGCTCTTGGGTTTGAGAAGATGGAGAGGGGCTCTCTGTCTGCAAAGGTATGCACATTCATCCAGGAATTGATCACGTTGTATGTTTTAACATTTTTTACCCCCTAGTCAGCCCTCTCTGCATTTGCTGCACTAAAACTATTTTGCAATCTTTCACGTTTGACTTGGCTGAAATTTTGCCAGATGGATGAGAGGGGGGAGAAAAATCAGCTGAGGTCACATAATACAGAGAAACCTCTTACTGAAAATGAAAGCTGTTAAAAGGAAAGCATTATCTGGGTTTTTGCATGTGTAAAGCCCGGTCACTGTCATCTATTGACTTGGCCTCTGGGGACTTTTTGTCCACTGTTTTGGGGGCTGCCAAGTTTTGTGTTTCAATTGTTAAAGTCCAATGGCTGATAAAAAGCATCGGGCAATAAAAGAATGCAATTCAGCAACTGCGATCCTTCTTTCTGCTCATACCGTTTACCTTTGTACAATCACAGTGGAGAGTGGAGATTAGCATTTTCTACTGACTTCTAATAACTGTGGACAAGGTCATTACGTGGTTTACTTGTAGTTTGGTTAATTCATTACCAGATGTGGGGCTGTGCCCAACTTTGTGATTAACTTTTGGAGTCAATTCAGACCTGGATCTAAAGATTTTGCAAAGGATTGTTTACCATTGCACGATGGGTAAAGATTTAGATTTCACTTCCTGTCTTTACAAATCCATATCAGGGCCAAACCGGGAGAGACAGACTAAAAATTTCTAGAAAATGTCACATAATTCCAGATATCCTTCTGGAACTAGAGATCCCGTATGTGGAAGGTAATTTTAGTCTGTTATTGGAATCTTTTTTTTTTCTTTTTTTTTTTGAAGTACATGGATAGGACAAATCCCGTAGACAAGCACATGGAGGTGATGATCAACCGCTATGGGATGGCAGCAGCGCCAGCAGCACCACAGATGTTTGGAAATGCCGGCAGGGAGCATATGGAGAAATATGGTAAACATATCATCCAAACAAAGCAATTCCTACAGACTACATTAGGAATGTTATTGTAAAATCTTCATTGTTGTCATCATTTTACATTATGGCATTTTCTCTACGGTGTTTGCAGTATTTTTGATTCTCTTTTAGGCACAAAGCCAGAACACTTTGCCAAGATTGCCTGGAAAAACCACAAACATTCCACCAATAACCCGTAAGACACAGCTGACCGCATTCGGCGTTCATATTGGTCTTCTTTTGTTCAAACGAGGGTGTAAATATTTGAGTGTTTTTACACGCAGGTACTCCCAGTTCCAGGATGAGTACAGTCTGGAGCAGGTGATGAAATCCAGGAAGGTGTTTGACTTTCTTACGCTCCTGCAGTGCTGGTAAGAAACTGGCACAGTTACACAAGTGTTGATTGAAGTACAGTTTCTTATCATCGGTTACTGATAATCATTTCACTTTCTGACAACCATGCCTCTTTTTTCTTTTTTTTTCTTGTCTTCTTTTCCTCTCAGCCCTACATCAGATGGTGCTGGAGCAGCAGTTTTGGCCAGCGAGCCCTTTGTCAGGAAATACCACCTGCAGAACCAGGCGGTGGAGATCGTGGCCCAGGAGATGGTGACCGACCTGGCATCCACATTTGAAGAGAACAGCTGCATTAAAATGGCAAGAAATCTGAAATTGAAAGTTATTGACACGTACACTGGTGACAACAAACAAATAATTGGGTTGATGGTGACAAACACTTTTCCTTTCCAGGTGGGGTATGACATGTCCCGGCTGGCGGCTAAGAAGTGTTTCCAGGCCGCTGGTCTGAAGCCAAGTGACGTTGATGTGGTCGAGCTGCACGACTGCTTCTCAGCCAATGAGCTCATCACGTATGAGGCCTTGGGGTTGTGTCCAGAGGGTAAGACTGCATCTCCTCACACTTTGATGTATTCTCCATATGTTGAGCCTCTATCACAATTTATGTCAGTGTTTCCCCTGAATTGTCCCTGGTGATACGTTAAGGTATGTTGCGTTGACTGAGCAGCAGGTGGCAGTGTTGTTTAATGACCATACTGGCAGCAAAGGAACTTAAATGATTTTGATACAATTCCCAAACTTTGTAAATCTAAATTTAATGACGGCTAATTCAGCTTTACTGAACTGCCCAGATGATCTTGTAGTGCAGTATCAGTGAGGTCATGTTACTTCACATGGATGTACGCATACAGATAAATTACTTTTTAAGAAGTTAAATGTACCGTTTCTACAGGTAAAGCTGGAGAACTGATTGACAGAGGGGACAACACATATGGAGGCAAGTTTGTGATCAATCCCAGTGGTGGCCTCATCTCTAAAGGACATCCTCTTGGTGCCACAGGTAAGAAGAGACTCAGACTCTTGATGCAAATCATTTGTAAGTGATGAAATATAAAAAAGCTACTTTGACCATTTGGGATAATTGTTGTTATATAACTTGTTTGGTGTCCTGAAAATGTGTTTAACAAGTTCCATAAAGCAGGTTTAGAAGACAAAGCAAGTTCAACATACCGAGGATACTTTTTCTTTATCCAGCTTCACTTACTTAAAATCACGATCCACGAAGATGGTTATAAACTCAGTAGATCAGTTTAGCTATGAGGACGTTCACATAAAAATGGGCATGTCACAAACATGGACAGGTATTCTTGCAGCAAAGTGCCATATTTTACAAAACAAGGAGCAAACCATTTTATTAGAAATTTATAAAGATTTTTAAAGATGAACAAGGCAGATGATGTAGCCAAAGTGGATGTGTGAGTGTCTGAATGTAGCTTTTTTTTTGACTGATCAGTACAACCAGTAAAGTTATGTATATGCATTCTCTGTAACACCATTTAGCAAACCAAAGACAAAAAGACGACTGTGCTAAGTTAGTAGACTTACCCACTTAAATAACTGATCCTGAATCGTAAAGGCATGGGCAATCGTGATTTTATAGTTCATTAATTTCTTATTGTGTGTAAGGCAGTTTTAGTCTCATTGCTTCAACTCGGTTAAACTAAGAGTAAATAAATAACAAAAAAACGAACCTTTAAATGAGCAAATGCTTAAATGTTCTCTGTTTTATGATTATCTTACTTATAAAACAAAGACCTGCTGTAAGATTACTTGCAGACAAAAGGAAAAATGAACGGTCCTTTAAGAATCTAAGGGGCTTTTCACATCTGTGGTGTTTAGTCAGTTTAAATCGAACTCGGGTTTGTTTTCCCACTTTTTCGTGTTTTGTTTGTACAGGTTTAACACAGTAATTGCACTCGGGTGCAGACCATAACAACCACACAGAGACCTTTTGGAGGAGGTGGTCTCGGTACAGTTTATGGTGTGAACAAGATCCCACCCCGATCTAAAGCAGCTACTACAAGTTTGAACTAAAAACGTCCTGTAGCCACGTGTGTTTTGTCTTCCCAAATCAGGCTTAACAAACAAGTGTTTTCTCCGAATGCACTTTGAAAACTTTGACAAGCGATTTCCACCGTGCCCACCAGGTGGCATGTGTCTTGCAGTAACGGCCACCTACACTGACACTGGGTAAAAGTGATCATAAGCCTGCATGTGAGAGAGCAGCCGGCTGTGACTTTGGCAAGCTTCCCCTGTAATCTCTCTGCGTTTTAAATCGTTGGGGGACAAGACTGAGCAAACAGTGCAGCTGGCTCGCCCAGCGTCTGTAATGGACTCAAACATGCAAAAATGCACTCGCTAAGGACAGATAACCAGGCCAAACAGTGCGAACGCCATTAATCACTTCACCCGTATTTACCAAATTTCTTGGACTTATCATCTCAATTGTATTGCTTGTATTTTTTTTCCATTACTTCGCCCTGCCCATATCATCAATACTCCCTGTGTCTCCTGGGTCACACTCCCAGCGTGCGAGTGCCCCACTCAGCTAAGCTCTGTCTGATCCATGGTGTTGCTCTAAATCTTGCTTGTAAATCTCTGACCTCTTCCCCCAGTAACACTGTGAGCAGAGATGCTGACAGCTAATTGCCTGAAGCAACCTACACCTCAGGAGGATGTGATATATATTTTATTTATTTATTTAGTTTTTAATGTGTAGACATCTCATCCAGTGACCTTGAGATGTCACTATTTCATAGGTTGAAGTATTTGGTGAATGACCACACCCTTTTATCCTTCATTAAATCAAATGGCTTTTGACGACAATTTGGTACTATGAAAGAGCTTTTGGGAGGGAATTTACTGCAGATGAGTTTATATTTGAGGGGGGCGTGACAACAAACAGTCTTGAGCGTGACGGGGTTTTTTTTACATTGGATGAAAATTATGGATCTGACAAGATGCCCTCAGGCTCTTCACTGATGAAGTGCCAATTTGAACCATGTGGTAATTTTTCCAACTGGCATTCAAGCAAAGTCACACTCTCACAGAAGTCCACATGAAAAAGAATTAGGCGAGTGCCGCAGAATGTGAGAGATGCACCATGGTCTTTTAGCCTTAAGTTCCTTAGCTCATTGGGATAATGGAGAAATGCGAAAGCTCGTTAAGCAGATGGGATGAAATGCTTAGCTGTAGCATTGGTTGGTGCTGGAGCTGCCACTGGTGAGATTAGGGAGCAAGTTCACAGATTAGGAGTCATTTTGTCACCCCTCTCAGTAAGAATTGTAAAATAAATATTGACTGCAGCTTTTCCCTTCTTGTTACTGCAACCTGTAGATATTTTGAAAATCCAGCGAAACAGCTTCTTTGTCCTGAACCTGTTACGTTTTGTATGGTATGTTGTTACAGTTACTTTTGGGATTCATTTTCTGTGGGTGTACAGGTTTCTTAATAACTTTCCAGCTATGATACTTTACATTAATGATGATTTTACTGTGTGTAAATACTTTTGAATACTTAAGTGTATCCTTATGTTCATTATTAAGTCGCACAAAGGCATAAAAAAATTTGCAAGCCAAAAAAATGAAAATTCATTTTAGCATAATTAAAACAGACCATCTTAAAAATGATCTAAAAAAATCATGATGATGATAATAATAATAATAATAATAACCTTCACTTTCATGTCACGTGGTAAATAATAATTTTTCTTAAATTAAAAGTCTGTGTGATCTAGGAGGTGAACTTGGTTAAACATGTTTACCATGTGCTCACCTTTTCACAGGTCTGGCCCAGTGTGCAGAGCTATGCTGGCAGCTCCGAGGGATGGCCGGGCGAAGGCAGGTCTCTGGGGCAAAAGTGGCCTTGCAGCACAACATTGGCTTGGGAGGAGCAGTGGTTGTCACACTTTACAAGATGGGTTTCCCAGAGGAGGCGAGGTGAGCAGGAAGTTGCCAATGATTTGTTATTAGTTCACTTGGATACCCCTCATACAGCAAGGAGCATTTTCACTTCTTATCTTAAAGAATAATTTGCCGAGGTAGGTTCTAAAGGAAATCTTTAACTCATACATCAGTTTTTTTTGTTTTTTTTCTTCTTCCTTCAGGTCCCGCGTGGGTGCAGTTCTCACCAGCTCAGGCAGCGGTCTGGAAGGGTTTAAAGCTTATCCTGTCTTCAAAGAGATTGAAAAACATCTACAGCAGGTAGGTAGTGTCACAGCAGGCGGTTGCCTATTAGTGACAGCATGTCACTGTGATATTTTCAATTAGCCACTCTGTGTCTGCTCTTATAGACTTGATGAGTGTGCATCCAGTTAAATCCATTCATGTATTAGATTTTCTTCTTTATTCTTTGTCTTTATTGATAGTTGCGTGACATGTAAACATGACCACAAGCCTCTAATAAAAACGTGTTTCATACATTGGTCTATTTTGCTTTTCTTATAAATTAAATCACAGTTTGTTGATATGAAACTCACACGCACGACCTCATAGTTGCAAAAAGGTTTATTTATACGGTGTTGCGGCAATGTAAACTGAATTTGTAGAGCAAATTTAAAGCAGTATGACACATGTGATATATGTTGTGCTTTGGATATGCTGCAATTAACGTGTTTAAAAAGATACAAAGTCTTAAACACTGACGGTGTGTTTGTGTGAAGCGTGTGTGATGATGTTGGTTTGAAAGAACTTGTACTCGGTGTTCAAGGCTTTTAATCGTGCTTTGACATAACAGAAGAAATTAGGTGGTATCAGTAATTGTGTGCATTAGCGAGGCTATTACCTGCTTGAGTTACAATGCAGAGAAAGGTGCTTGAACGCCTACCTAACTGTGATTTTCTATATATGTGCATCGCAGTAAGGACTTTTTCCACTGCACAAGAAACTATTTTTGCTTGTTTCATGTTGATGTGTTTGCTAAAAACATGCTCATGGAGTTGGCTGACACTTTGGGTCTTGGTGCAGAGGAGAGCCACTCCACAGTAATGATGTATGGCAGCAGTATCTTCTTAAATGTGGAGGATATTCACTGCTAAAAAAAAATCAAGGAACACTTTGAAAACACACCCGATCTCAATGGGGAAGGAAATCATGCTGGATATCTATACTGATATGGACTGGGTAATAAAGGGATGCCACATGGAACTGAAAATGATCAACCTACAGAGGGTTGAATTCAAAGACACCCTGAAAATCAAAGTGGGGAAGAAAATGAAAAAAAAAAAGCACAGGACAATTTTGTCTCTGGCAGTGGTCATCCTGTTCCTCCGAGCACAAAGGAGCAGATACTGGTCCAGCTCTCCTAGAGTAACTGCCTGTCCCCTTGAATCCCTTCCATGATCTTGAGACAGTGCTGGGAGACTCAGCCAACCTTCTGCCAATTGCACGTGTTGATGTGCCACTCTGGAGGGGGCGGACTACCTGTGGAACCTCTGTAGGGTGCAGGTATCGCCTCATGCTACCAGTAGTGACACTGATCCTAGCCAAATGCAAAAATAGTGTAAAAACAGTCAGATAAAATGTCAGTGGTTTGCCTCATTGTTGCCCATCTGGTGCAACAGTTAATTTCATTAATACCAAAGTAGCTACAACTGTGCTACTTAACTGACCTCATCAATATCCCGCAAGTTTAACTGATGTGATTAAAAAGTGCTCCGTTCAGTTTCTCTGAGCGTGTAAAGATGAGCATTCTGCTCAGTCCTGCCTGTGACCCCTCGCTCCCTCAGATGTTACATTTTTAAAAAAGAAGTGCGCATGAGTGGAATATGAGAACCAGTTACTCTGGGGGAAACTTTAGTTTCATCCATGTCTACAAGCATTGGGTTCAAGGAACAGACTTCTGAATGATGTTCTCACTTCTTCCCAGAATACTTTGGGTTGTTTTTGAGATCTGTGAGTTTGGTGTAAGCTGACGGTTCAGTGTTAACTAAGCTAACACGCATGCCATAATGCAACATGAATTTCAAGAGCATCAGATCTGTGCTGGTGAGATTATTTTTATTGTGGTTAAATCCACGTAGTACAGAAAGTTAATGAGCTGGAACAAAACTTCTCAGCTAGCTGGTCCATAAATTTCTGTTGTATTAGCTGCCAGGACTCGTATGGTTAAATAATGAGAAGAATGAGAAGACAGACATTCTCTGTAAACTGTAGGGTATTCTTTATTGTCACACTTTTACATGTTAAATCATCTGAATCCTGACAGATTCAGATGATTTACAGGCGACAGAAACTGCTTAATAATTATAGCTGCACAACCATTTCAATCAGATGTGGTGGTGTATTATTCTGGTCACCATCAGGACCGTGGAGTTTGAGAGGTTTTCTCAGGCGAAACCACGAAACATGATCTAAACTATTCATGTCAAGCTGTGTGTATAACAAATAGATGGCTGTAGAATTTAATTTGCACTGTGTGGGCTGTTGCTGCCTGTCTACACCTACTGTATGCAAACATTTATTAAAAGGAACTCAAACCCTGTTGTTGCAGGAGGGAGCGCAACTTGTTAAGAAGATTGGTGGAGTGTTTGCATTTAAAGTGAAGGACGGCCCTGGTGGGAAAGAGGCGACCTGGATTGTTGACGTGAAAAATGGTAACGGTTCTGTCACAAACGACCCAGGTATGTGAGGCTGTTGTTAAAGTCCTGTAACACTCTTGATATTTTGCTTGCAGCTGATTAATTATCATTATTTTGTAAGTCTTTACACCCTTAGGATAAGGTCTGCTAGGAAGAACCCTTGAAGCTTTGTTCTGACCTGAGCGGTTTCTGTCATATTTCAGGCCTGCTGGGTTTGCATCAGAAGTTAGTGAAGGTGGTCTCTGCCTATGCAGCTATCCTTGGAAAAACCCACTTTTCTAATGACTGTCACTCCACATCTCTATTGATATATAGTGAGGTGTCAAAACTCATCATTAAGGGTAGAGGGGAGGTCGTCAAACATCAGCTTAATGGGAGGAAGAGTTGATGTTTATATCACGATCCTTGTCTTTGCGTTATGCACCTTTTCACTATTGGTCTTGTCAGAGATACGCTTTTAATACTGACAAAATCTCTGTCAAACTTAAAGACAAGTTAATTCAGAATTATTCCTGTCTGCAGTACTTTATATTTGGGAGGTATGGCTCTGTTCTTGGACCTCCCTGTCCTTCTTCTTGTGTACATGTAAAGTTTAAGAACAGCAGCAGCAGCATGGAGAAGGGCTTGGGTAGAGTTGGGGTGCAAAACAGCTTGCAGATAAAAATCACCCGAACTGCTGCGATTGTGGCTGATCTTGATTTAGTTTCACATCTCTGTCAGGAAAGCCCTCATTGTCTGAAGACTTCAGAGAGCGTTTCAAAAGGCTTTATTATTTTCTGAGGAGCCTGCAAACACCTCGGAGCGTCGCCTTTTTAACTTGTGATATCTCTCTTGTATTGTGGGAGTGAAAGTGTTCTGCTCTTTTTCTCCGAGGCTCAAAAAGAAATGTGTTCAGTCCCCTACAATAAATAGAGGTTTCAAAAAACTATTAATCTTCAGTAGATATCGTTGTGGAAGATTGCAGGGGAGTGCTGGAGGTAAAATGGAAAGGCTGTGATTTGGTGGTATTTGTTGTTTTAAAGTTTAGGCTGAATTCGCTTGATACTTCTGCAGTTGTGAAGAACTACCACAAAACTCTCCAGTGAGATAAATTAAGTAGCTGAAGCAGTGAAAATGTTTCAGCTACTTCATTATCCGCCTTAAAATGTAGATTTAAATGCATTTGCTACAGGGGACGTCAAAACATGAACCAAATGAAAACAAACAAGCTTAATTCCAATAATGACCTGATGTGTGCAAAAGAGGTCCTGCTAGAAGAGCTGCATTCTGACTTTTTTATTTTACAAGCTGATTTCTGCACAGACACACACACACACACACACACGTAGCATTCGTACTCATAGGCACATCCTGGTAAATGGGCATCTCATCATTTGATGGTCTCCCCTGTAATGCTCGCTACTTCCAAGCCATTATTTCTGAATCACCACTCTGTCCATACGACTGAATGTTTTGAAAAAAGAAAGAAATGTTCAGGGAAATCTAAGATGTACAAGCTGTTCCACTCAAAGGTTTGCAATATGCATTTTTTTTCCCTCCGTTATGGTCCAACATTACTGCACTAGTTTAAAAGTTAGGTTAGGAGCAAAAGTTGAAAACCGCTGCAATCATAACAACAGTTAAAGAAGTTCTCTTGCACATAAAAAGCTGAACCGATGAGTGGTAACAACAGGCTTGTTAAACCCAGTAAACTTGAATGTTTTCTTGCTGGTTTGCAGGACCAGATTTGAACTTCTGCAAGCACACTGCTGTGCTGTTTTTACTGAAAGTTGCACTAGATTTTAGGATACTGCAGCTCTCAGATAGCTCTAATAACATCTTTAATGAAGCTGACAGAGGAGATTTTGAGGCAGTGTGGTCAGTCTTACTTTGAAGACTGAACAGGGTTTAATTTGCATTATCATCTCCCCTTATTGGACTGATTTAAACATGGTGCCCCCCATCTAATTTCAGTTTTTATATTTCAGCTGTCCACCATCTTTATTTGCTCAAGCATGATGGAAACAGAATATATTGTGTTTTAACAGTAGAAAGTAGTATATTAAGTTATGCAATATAGAAAGAGTGAGTCATAATGCTTTCTGAGCTGTGAAACAAATTGCACTGAATGGATGCCTCGGTCAGCCAAGTCATTAAAGCTTCCTGCCTAATATTGTGTCTCTGAAGGTGTCCTGTGGTAACAGACTCAAAGAATCTGCTTTGAGTCAAAAGCTTCTGTGAGCTGTGAAGCGAAGCCTCTGTGGATTGGGTTTGTTTTTCCAGCTCATCTTACAGGTGCTCTATTGCAGGAAAGTCAAACTCATTTTACATGGCGGACCACATACAGCCCACTTTGACCTTGAGTGAGCCAGACCAGTGGAACTGGCCTTGTCAGTGTAAAGAAGTTTACCTATATATTTTATTCCCTGAGATACTCTAGTAATAGAAAAGGAAGTGCAGCCTCAGCAGTACGTCTCAGTTTTTCTGCATAAGAAAGAGGTTTGGCTCTACTAAATGAAAGAAATCTGCTGCCACGACTCTTCAGGCTTAAATAGAAAGAAACAAATGTGTAAAACTGCAGAGGAAGTTCTGGTAGCTCACTGCCCAGACTGTCCTGTAATTAGAAAACAAAGTTTTTGTTGAATCACTAGAAAGTAAAAAATAAAAAGCAGAAATAGAAATTGTTAATTGTTTTCTGTTACTGTGGTGTACGGTAGTATGAATAACCATGGATGGAAAAGCTGGAAAACTTATAAAAATACTGTTAAAGTTAAAAATTCATGCTTTCATATCTATCCCAGCTGTCCAGTCGGCCGGATTGGAGTCTTTGCCCGCACAATTTTGGCCCTCAGAGCCTCATGTTTGGCACCTGTGCTCTATTGGGTTAAGACGCCACCATCGCTAAACAGTATTGTGTGTGGAGGCAGTGTGGAAGGGTGCATTATCC
The DNA here is from genome assembly GCF_036321145.2 of Pelmatolapia mariae. Taxonomy (NCBI): domain Eukaryota; kingdom Metazoa; phylum Chordata; class Actinopteri; order Cichliformes; family Cichlidae; genus Pelmatolapia; species Pelmatolapia mariae. Next base: position 9,972,016 of record NC_086243.1, on the reverse strand, counting down.
TGCTGAAAGATGCCACTGCCATCAGGGAATATAAGTGGTAATAAAGGGGTAAATGTGGTCAGATGAATATGCATTAATGGCATGAGCATTAAAGCAAGATTTCCCAGGAGAACATTGCTCAGAGCATTATGCCGCCTCTAGTGCTGCTATCTCTTTCTTAGTAAACGGAAATATGACTCATCAGACCTCTTCCATGCTCGATGGTTGAGCTCTGACTCTCTCATGGCCAGTGTAGTCACTTCTGGCCTTGGATTTATGGCTGTGCAGCCAACTGTGGCTGTGACTTTCTGCTTATATTCTTGTTGTTCAAAGGCAGTAAGGGAGCAGTCACATCTTATTCTTTACATCAGCCCTCGACTGGCGCCGCAGTAATGAGATAATTATTCACTCCTCCTGCCTGTTTTATTGTTGTGGCTGATCAGTGCAGTGTTATGGAAATGCCAAGTGTGCTTTCTATACTAGAACCATTGCGGAGACAAACATTCCTCCGTGCTGCTTCCTTCAGTGTAGAATATGCGAGATGTTCTCTCGAGTGGTTGTCGTTAGTTGTTTTTGTGTGAGCAGATTTTTAGTTTTGGGTCACCTGAAATGCCGTTGGCCAGATAAATAATAAATGCATCTTTTAATGTTTTGTTTTAGGTAAAAAGGCAGACTGCACATTATCCTTGAGTGACGAGGATCTGCTGGATCTGATGACAGGAAAGCTGAACCCACAAACGGTGTGTGCATAATAATGACTATAAATAAAGTTTATTTGTCTAAGTAAGGGAAAGGATATCTTATATTTTTACATTGACTGTAAAAGTGAATTCATGCTGTGGGGCTCCTAACATTTTTACAGTAAAGCATTTATTTATTTATATTACATTAGAGTTAGTTTATTTATTGTGAACTGCAATTAAACAGTATTTATTTATTTATTAATTTATTTATACAGCACTTTACAAAGACAGGAATTGTCTTTGATATGAAATAATCTACGCTGTAAAAATATGAAAGAATTTAAAGCGCACAAAAATGTTGCATAACAAAACTGCATAATTAAATTATTCAAACCAACTTTTTAAGAGAAGTACAAGAATCAAAAGACAAAATGTAGACCGCACAAAGGCAGAACACAAGCATGAAAAGTTGCTGAAATGCATAAGTAAACAAACTTTTAAGAGTCCACAGAATTGGTAAACCTGGTGGGAGCAGGCGACCCTCCCTCTGATGCTCAGTGACCGTGTGACTGCAGGCAGGTGTGCAGAACGAACTTGTAGATTTTTAGATTGCTTGACCTGCATGAGCGAGATGAGCAGTGAAATTGCTCAGCTGCATATGAGGGAACCTCACTGTAATGCAGTAGTCTGTAGATAGGACCAAGGACTTCATACAGGATCCTAAATGCTGCAAGGCGCCAGGGAAGGGACGTTAGTAATGGAGTGATATGAGGCTGTATGGCTGCTCAATGGGATGGACAATCAGCAGCATTTTGAGCTGCCTGCAGGCAATTCAGGCAGATTTGCTGAGTGATGAAAACTGAGAATTAGGAAACTGAGATCTACAGTTTCTGAAGAGGAGCTGGAGAGGCTAGATCTCCTCTTTCAACTTTTCTAAGTGCTGTGAAGATGCTTTTACATCTGCAGTTTGGTTGACTTGGTCTGAGGCCGGTACTATTAAGGAGGATTTCGTCTTATCCAGGTAACTTCATGGGTTTTCTGAAGGTGGTTCACTTCTTACTGAGGCACATCACCATGGTAACAGCTGTGGAGCACGTTAGACTCCAGATTAGAGATTAACAGGTATAAAATCACCACCTGGATTTCATAACTTCTATCCTGGAAGATGATATTACATTATAAACTCAGACTGTGTATAGATATGTTGTTTTGGAGGGTTTTTTTCTTCTTCCTCCCCCCCCCCCTAATCGCCAGTAGGTTGCCGTCCTATTTTTACTGTAGTGTGACAGCAGAGTTTGACAGCTTTTACGTCAGCCCCCAATGGAAGCGATCCAAAACAGGAACATGCACCCCGCGCGTTTGTTTAGTTGACCCAAACAGATTTGGCAGGAAGGCGTTTTGAATTCCCTCAGTTGGTGTCTACCCGACAGACTACCGTCATCCACCAGCAGACAAAATCTGCTCCGTTCTGCTGCAGGTTTTTGGGGCAGCTAACCCATCTGTTGTGTCATAGAGAGAATTTGTTTTCTGTAAGAGTTGTCTGCGCCTGTAGTAGGTCAAATACTACTGTCTGATTGCTGTTTGTTTACAGTATTGAATCTATTTGCAGTGATTTTTTTTTGGGATTTTTTTTTCAGGGGAATTCCTAAAATGGTTTTAAATTCTCACTACCAGGCTTGCATAGAGTGCTGGCCTCACATTTAATATTGATAGAGTGAATGTCAGTTTCAAAGTTTAATGCTTTTGTTCCAGTGCAGCCATATCCACCCATCAATTAGACATCAGTGCCTTTGTATATATTGAACTACTCCCTGCAGCGCACAGGCCAATGAGCATTGAAACACGCGTAAAAACAGGCATAGGATCCACAAAGATCATGATAATGCTGGATATCAAAAATAGTAGTAACTCTTCTACTTAGCCAGAAACCTTAGATTTAAGGTTTTAAATGCATTGGTATTTTTTTTAAGTGATGATGATAATGATTCCAATTTGAAATTTTGTTAGACTGAAACAAAATGTCATTGAAAACCTACCACTACTTTTTAAGTGATATTAGAAAATTAAAATTTCCTCATGCTTAACTGCTTTACCATCAGGCGTTCTTCAAGGGAAAGCTGAAGGTCGCTGGGAACATGGGCATGGCTATGAAGCTCCAGAACCTGCAGATTGCACCAGGGAAGGCCAAGCTGTGAGAGCCTTGGCTGTCTTCTTCATGTTAAACGCAAATTTGTTGGAAAAACTGAAATCTGCCTGTTGAATTGAACTAACTGACCGATGATTTGTCAAATACTTTGACATGCTTGGTGTTGAAAGTCCATTAAGTTTCATTTCCAGCTGCAGCTTTGATATCAGAGCACACTGCGCGGTTCTGTGATTATGTCGGTTCTTTAAGCCTAACGTGATGTGTGAACTATTCACAGCCAGTTCAAATTATGGAAATACTCACATGCTGATCCTTTAATTTCTATAATAATGTATTCACAATCTCAATGTGCCCTAATCTGTCTGTAAGAATTGCATTTGAGGGTTTTTGAGGAATTATTTTGCACAAAATGGACATCTGTAAATGAAATCCAGGTTTTTTAAATGAAACGAATAAAATCTCTAACAATTTTTGGAGTCATTGTATAATTTACCATATTTCTATTTCATGATGTATGAAACATGTAGAAGAATCTAAGATAATCAATTATGCAACAAAAATAACATTTTGTTATATAAGAAAAGAATGATTAGAGCTGGTGCTGATACTTTCTACTCTGTCACTGTATGTTTAGTAAAGGAGGTGTAAGACAAATCTACTTGAAATACAACTGCATACACAGAGAAGGTATCTGAGGTTTAAAAGGTAAACTGGTATATGCACTAGAAAATATAAGGAAATAAGGGATTCTTAAACTTAACTCATACTGAGCATATCCACTCATTCTGTGTCATCCACACACTCATGCATTTACCATCTTTCCACAGAAAAAGAAAAAAGGAAATCTGCTTCTATATTTCTGACCTCGTTTTCTCAGCCTTTGTCCTACTTCACTCTTTTACCCCCCCCCCACCGCATTTGTCCATTTATTTTCAAGTTGATCCCGACCTTTCCCCATTGGCCTCCCTCACCTCCACCCACCACAGCGTGCCTTCTGCCAGATCCAGGCTGTTCCTAATTGCTCATATCCAGCCTCCAGCCAACTTACTTTAGCCCCCTGCCCCACCCAACACTGTCTCTCTGCCAGGTGGCTGACTCGCCAAATCGTTCAGCTGCTGCACAAGCTGCGTAGCCCCTCCTGTCCTGTCTCACTGACCGATAGCAGTGGGCTAATGGGTCTTTGGTGGAGAGTGAAAGCAGAATGGTGTTAGCTGAAGAAGTTAAGGCTTGTTTTTTTCCTTCAGTAAGGAAATAATTGATCCATTTTACTTGTTTTCCGTGGTAGCCTAAGCCTTCTGGTTTCCAGTTCATTACTTCTTTTTATACAGGTTATAATTCCTGATCAGTTAATGCAATATTTTTTTCTTAGAATTAAAGCTTAAAAAAAGTTAAATGCATTATTATGGAAGATTGTATCCAGATTTGATTACTACTCAAGTATTTATGGAGCCACATGTGATAAAGCTCTGTTAAATATACTCGTGCATCCTGATCACTGCCCTTTCAGTCCATCTCTCCTGATCGTTCGCTTGGCATTTGCACACAATTCATGTAATTTGCTCTGCAAGGTTGCCTTGGTGATGCTGTTTTAGCACCGAGCGTTGCTCCAAGGCTGCTCCTGTTGCTCGTGCTCAGAGCATTTTCTTCAAATCAGCAGAGTAGCAAGTGAAATTACATTGTGTAGAGGACTTCACTATCCACACGAACCTGCTCACCGGGCCTGTAACCTTCAGGTTTTTTCCCCCGATGTAGAATCTCTACAGACAATCATTGTGTTTGATCATTAGTTTTGAAGGCAAGTAGATAGGATTCAAGGTGATTACTCCCTCTTTGAAATGTGTTGGAAGGTAAACATAAAATAATTATATCAGAACTGCAGTATTATATGCATATTTGAATAAACAAATTTGATTCTGTATGAAACAGGTAAAGTTGGTAAATTCAACAAATCGCATTTTCTTAGTCGCTACATAATGTAAGTAGCTACACCCAGGGGTTAAAATGGGATTTGACACATAAAATTTGGTGTAGCAAAGCAGCAGCGAGACTCACTTAAAAAGAAAAAAACGCACAAAAATTTCAATAATAATTGTGAGCAATAATTGTAATACATGAGAACTGTATATGAACTTTCTTGACTGCTTACCAACCGTATTCAGTATAAAGGTGGAATTTTTATAGTCACACTAAAAAGCCTCATCAGTTAAAATACATTACAGCTAACAACTGCTATTCAAGTCTTTCTAAAAGCATGTCCTATTGGTCATGAGAAACCTTAGAAACATCTCTGGTCATTTATTAGGCAATCTTTTTAAAGAATAATAAAAACCGCCTTTCATTTTAGTGGTCAGTTAGACAAGCTATTCACTTTATGCTTCAGCTACATCCTGAAGAAACCCCAAATTGATTGACACATGGATGTTTGAAGTACTGACTACATAAAAGATGGTTGTAGCCGCATCATTGACATTACAAATGAATTTTAGACTCTATCTTGAAGGTTCAAATTTAGAATTTTGGCTGCTGCCATGTTGAGGTTTCTTTTGGAAACAGTTGTGAAGGTGGAATGCTAATGCAAACTGTACGGGTGAAGTGCACAGAGACAAATATCGGCTAATTAGTACTGACTAACAGACTACTGAAGCACAACCTTCTTGGTTGGTCTGTACCACACAGTAAGTCATAACCATTAAATATGTTTCAAACGGCCATAACAGCACAGACACAGTGAAGAGCTCCAGTAAAGTGGATGAGGCCTAGAAGACTGCGGTCAGTCAATTCAACGACACCCCACACTCAGATATCCATGTGGATAGGTTAAAAACAAATCACCCCACTCAAGAGGACACTAAAGCCAAAACAATATTTTGTGTCAGGCTGTAAAAATGAGTGTTTTGATGTTGTAAACCTGGACATTTTAACATGGGAGTCTGAGCAGTGGCTCTCTTTTAGAACCAGCCTGAAGTGGGACATAGAGTAGCTACAGTTTTTCTAACTCCATGTTGTCTCCATTTTTCATCTCCACTGTTGCCCCGTGGACATGTGGAGACTGTGCAGGCAAAGTCTGGGATGATTTTCCTTTCTCAGTGGAATAAATGACGTCAAACTGCAGCATACTAAAAACAAACTTGATGTTATTTTGCATGAATCCACTCATTTATTTAATTACTCACTAAATGAAGAGGCCAGACCATCAACCCGCCATCCTGCTTTAAATCATGACTACACCTCCACATTTTTACCACGCTGTCATCAATTCCTAAAATGTGGAAGCTGTGGTTTCCTGAGCAGGTGCCAATGACTAGAACCTCGGGGAGCGACACCTGTGTCATTTAAAACTCTGAGGATCAGCTCGCCTCTTTTGGTACTGAAGTGTCTGGTGTCATCACGGCAAAAATGTGAAGAGCCCTCTTCAGAGAAAACATTTTGGATTCTGTACAAATCCGCAAAGGAATTTAAATGTTTCACCCAGTTATTTGAAATAATAAGCTGGAGTACATTTTTTCCCAAAAGACGCATATTTCATGCAGTGAAATTTATGTTGAGCAAATAATTGAAAAAGTTATTTTCCTCTGCTTGTATTGAAGGATACCGCGCTCAGTTTCAAACAAACTTTCAATGTATAGCTTAAACTCTGTTTTGCAAATCCTGTGCTACAGATAATTAATTCTTTAGTGTATTACAGGCCTAAAAACGCTACGCTTGACAGTCACTTGAGAGCCTTGGTGCACATCAATATGAAGATTTTAGTTGAATCTCAATAAGCTCTTTCTGCTCCCAGTTTGTCATGAATGAGATCAAAGGCCTCCTACAAGTTCTTCTCTTAATGTTGCTGCTTTAATGCTGAAGCAGGTTCAGTATTTTTCAAGCTTCCACAAATTACACTTAGCAAAGTACTTTTCTCAGCGCGTGCGATAAGACACATTTATAAAGTTACTCCCAATTAGAGCAAATTGTAAAAGAATCGTCGCTTTTACGACACAATTTATCCTTCAAGGACATGTATAATACTTTTTGAGTGTAAGTTAGAAAACTCTAAGAAAAAAAGTATATATCTTTCACATATATTTAACATGTAAATAGTGATAAATTACTGATGTATGTGAGTGGTATTCATATAATAGGAAGGATTTAATTTCCCATTGAAAAAACAAACAAACAAACTAAAAAAACAAGGCCAGAATATTCCTGTTGAACATCGCAGACATCCAAACTCATCTCTGAAATAGCAGGACTTCCACGGAGCTCCCGTTAATTTAAAAGCATTAAATTTCAAGGAGCAGAAGATGATGAAAACTTCCTGTCAAATTTGTGCACACGCACAAAACCCAGTTTTCCTCTCTTAGTTTTTGTCAGTGTGATAAATAAAGGCCCAGTCTATCCTTATTCGACATGTCAGTTCAGTTTAGTTTACAACAGTAAACTAAACCGAAAATAGTTTACAGCTGGAAGGTAATGTCAATCCAGTACCTTGTATAGGTTTTCTATTAGTCTGATATCTGATGACTTGCTTGACTACATTTTCTACTTTTATGAAACAATGCTTCATTTTTAAGTACATTTTCGGGCTTTGCAGGGTTTTATTTGGTGGTGTCAATAAACGACAGATGGGATTTTGGGTAGAAAGAGGGGGCATGAGCTGAAGCAAATGGCCTGGGGCTCCAGATGAACCCAGGCTACTGCAGTAAAATAATTTTTACTTGCAGTTTTCAGTCCTTGAAGTACCTGAATGTTTTTTGTTAGTGGTCCTATTGATAAAATCCAAAATACCTCACACCTGTATTTGTCAACAAATAAATCAGGCAGTGCTGTCTGTCTATATTTTTGGATATATTTTCCCATTTCTTTTCCATTTTACAGAGTTGGTACATTTTCATAAATAGTGGACTACAGTGAAATGTTTCTTTAAAACATATACAGAATGGCAGCCTTTGCGACATATTGACATGATAGTAAAATCTACATTTTCCTTAAACTTACTTAAATACCTACATGTACAGCATATATCACATAGAAAGTTCATTAGAGTATGAGCTGTTAACTTGTGTTGATTTGTCTCGGCTGTCTGAGCGCACATCAGCATCGCGCCGGTCCCGGTTGCTTCTCCTTTGGTTGTTTAAGGCAAAGAGGGAATAATAAAGTGGGGTGCAAAGATAAAGTGGCGTGATTTCAACACAAGGACAAACACTCGTCTTTGTTTTCAGTGCGATCTCCATCACCGTTCTGCCTTGAACACACACCACTGGAGGTATGAGGCAGAGGACCCACTTAGGCTAAGGACAACAAGGCAGAGAAGAGTAGTGTCAGGAAAGTTGTGGCTTAGAAAATATGGGAAAGTGAAAAGAATAACAGTGGGTTTTTGTGTTTTTTCTTAAACTTTCAAATAGACATGGTTTAAATGGTGGCGGGGGTGGGGGGGGGGGGGGGGGGGGGGTGTATTGGCCTTCTCCAGTAGGACGTGCTCAAAACGTCTCACTTACGAGGTGTCCATGAGGTATTTTACTCAGATACTAAAACCACCTCAAATGCCTCCTTTCAGTGCAGAGGAGCACTGGCTCTACTGTGAGCCTCTACTGAATGAACAAGTTCACTGGAGCAAGCTCATTTCCACAACTTGTATTCACAATATCATTCTTTTGGTCTCCACTCAAAGCCTGTGGCCAGTGTATGAGCATAGACTAACCAGTTAATCAGTAGCTTAACTTTAACACTTAGCCCTCTCTTCACCACACTAGACTATCACATGTTTTGCATCACTTCTGATGCAGCATCAGTCCATCTGGCAAGCTCATGTGCCATGGCCTCAGACCTGTAGGTGCTCATTTTTTTCACACTCAGCTGTGACCTGCCCTAGTGCATATTGCAGGTCAAGGCTCGAGGAAGCCATCAAAACCAGGTCATCTGTGATTTTCTATAAAAACCAAACCACCAAACCTGACACCCTCAGGTGGGTCAAGAAATTGTGATAATAAAATTATGAACAGAATCGTTCGCAAAGTTGCCAGAATCCACCGCCCACTGGGAACGAGCCCGATTGCAGTACACGGAACTAGAAAGCCCACCAACAGCTCCCTGATATCCCATAATCCCAAAGCACCCGTCACAGTCAAACGCCTTCTGTGGTTGAGCTTTATATTTCTAAAATATGGACTTAACTCATGCATTTGTGCGTTTGTCTAATAGCTATAGGAGAACAGTTTTGTTTTGTTCCGCTGTGTCTTTTTGTGTTGAAAAATATACCAAATGGGGAACCTTTTGCCCTGATTTATCATAAACAACACAATGGTCAACAAAAAGAAGAGAGAAATGTAAAAAAAGAAAAAGAAAACCAATATTGTGCTAAATACAAACCAGATCAGAAAGCATAAAAAGCGACATAAGTTGATGTCCGTTTGTTTTTTGTCTGCAGTCCACGGAGGAAAAGGTACCTTTAAATTACATTTGATATAAGTTGGTTGTGTTTTCCATATGCAGTCCTTTAAGACTGCTAATCACAGTCAGTCCTCACACAGGATCTGTTCTTGATTTAAAAGGTCCTTCAGAGTAGCACACGGCCACTGCTGCTACCCAATATATGTATATATCTGATAAATATGTACACACACAAACAAACAATCAAACGTGGGTCATCATTTGGGTTATGTAGGAAAAAAAAGTCTTTTTTTCCCCATGCATACATCTACTCATGGCTGCTCTCACTCGAGGGGATAAGCATGTGAACTCGGTCACCTCGGCTCTTTAATGCTTCGTCCTCTCCTGCTGGTCCTGCAGTCATGGATGGACCGGTAGACTCTGACAGAGTGACCATTTTTACACATTAGTCTCCAGCCCGTTCATGTCAATGGAACAGTGGTCCTTGTCCCTGTGTTCTCTCTTGTGGTGAGAGGCGTGAGCGTGCTTCTTCTTCTCTACAGGTCGAATCCCCTCCTCCAGCTGGATCAGGCGAGCCACGTCAGGGGAAAGGTGGTCCTGCTTGCTGCCCGGTGGAGGCGGCTGGTAGCAGCCGTTCTTCTGGTTCTGGTAGTTCATCATCTGCTGGATGCTTATCATGGGTTTGGTCTCGCATATAAGAGGCACCTGATGGACATGAGAATAAACAAAAAAGAAGTGTCAGAATCACTTAATAAACAGGCAACACCCACGAAAACTAAAAAAAACAGCAAATTAAAATTGTGAATGAACTGAGTTTTTATGCAACAGGAAAGGATTTTATGGTCTTATTGGCCTTATTCAGCTCCCCTCACCCCCACCTGGTCATCACAGATGACTGCCCCTCTCTGACTCTGGTTCTGCCGGAAGTTTCTTCCTGCTAAGTCAAATTTATTCATTCTCACACAACAGCTGATATATACTGGGCAGTTTAGGGTCCAGGGTCTTGGAAGAGCCAGGGATTTAACCCTTTAAAATTATGAACAATGCACTCTTTATCTTGACACAGATCCTAAAAGGTGCATACAGTATGTGCAAAAGTTTTGAGCCACCCCTCATTTCTTTTTATTTTGTTTCCAGTGGTTTTGTTTAAGTGGTCTTGAAGAATAGTTCTTCAGGCTTTCTGAAGGTCTTCTTTGACTGTTTTTTCACTCCTTTTCAATCCAGTCCTTATAGCTGACCATTTTCAATGGATTTCTTTTATTTATTAAGCCACTTAACACAGACCCATGTATCGTTTAAGTGTCCTGTGGACTGGAATCCTGTGCATTCTGGTCCCTCCCAATGAAAGATACTAACATCTTCATCTCCAGTGTTCCAGCTCAGCCTACCACGTTTCAGTTTTTTGTGCCAGCGTCTCCAAACCATACATAATAGCAGGTCTTACTACCATATTGTAAACTTTCCCATTTACATTTGCTGCTGTGTGCAGGTGAGAATAGGAACTTTAGAAAAAGAGACATGGTCGCAGAATGACAAAGTAAAATAAGCTAGTTAAAGAAAGACGTTAGCAAAGAAAGTTGGTTAGTCAGGGAGACGAAGTAGACAGGAGTAGAGGCTGGCGTGTGGCAAACACAGGTGGCAAATGCAAAGAAAAAGGCTTATAGGGATTTTTATGTGAGGCTCGACTAAGGAGAAAAGGACTTGTATCGATTGGCTAGATGGATTGATTGTGCTGGAAAAGATGTGCTGCAGGTTAGGGTGATTAAGCACAGAGCTGGATATTTACTAATGAGTGAAAAGAGTGTGTTGAGAAGATGGAAGGAGTACATTGAGAAGGTGATAAATGAAGAAAATGAAAGATAGAGGAAGGCACATGGAGGACAGTTAGCGCAGAGGATTAGTACGGAGGAAGCGAGGGCAGCTATGAAGAGGATGAAGCATGGGAGGGTGGGCAATAAACCCATCCATGACCCAGCGTTAGTGGTTCTTGTCCAATATTTTCTGGTACTTGGCCCCTCACTGTGGTGTAGCCGTCTTATACTCTCAGCAGAAAAACAGCCGTAAAGCATAATGTTTCCACCTCCATGCTTGACTGTGAAGATGGCGTTCTTTGGGTCATACTCAGCATTTCTCTTCCTCCAAACATGATTGGTGAGTTGATGCCAAAGAGCTCGGTTTTGGTTTGATCCGACCATTCAGATGTTCACTGGAAAATTAAAGAAAGAACTGTGCACGTGCCTTCTTGAGCAGCGGGACCTTGTGGCAGAGATGTCCACAAGTCTTCGAGGGGCAAGTCTCAAGTCTCTAATGGATGAAACTGATGTTCTATTGTTAGATAAACACCAACTAGTCCCCCTATAACAATTTGTTATGTGTTATATGTGCTGTGTTGATGCACCACAGCATTTAAAATGATGAGAGCGTACTCACTTAAGAGGGCTGTTGCAGTTAAAATGAATAAACGCAAGTAAAGCAAAGTGAAAAACTGCTCAGTTGAAGTCGATAAATTTACACTTTAAACTTTATTGCTTGTTACAACCGGATGCAGGACGTTAACTAACTTAGTTTGTAGCTCAACTTTCTGATTCATAGGCATCTCTTCACCTCACTAAGTGACTGACCTCTCAGAGTGTCATTTGAGACGTGAAGTTTGACGTTGTTGAGCCTGCATCCGTTACGTTAATGCAACACACTTTGCAAGTTAACGTATGCTTGCTTCCAGTCTGAATGAAAGAAGTGTACCCAAATTTAATAACAAATGGCACAGCTCCAGATGTGCATCCCGCCGCGGCGATGGCCAGTGGTTTGATTCTGTGGTTGCTCTAAGCTCTGGCTGGACGAATGTATTATGTAATGCGTGACGTATGAGTAGTTCAGGCGGCACGTACTTTTAATTATTACTGGTAATAGTCTTTGTCACTTTGTTACTGCTAAAAAAACACTTTAATATCTTTTGTCTGTGAAGGTTCTCAGTCGTCCAGGTCATGGTAGTCTAAAGAGCTTGGAAAGAAAAGCGTCTGGACTTCTTTAATATCTTACTATATGTATGGACAACAAAGATTTAAGAAACACTTCATTTATTTTGCTGTGTATGATGCAACCTTTGGAAAGGGTTGTGTAAAAATCTTCATGACATTTAGAGTCCTTACAACCGATTAATTTAAAAACAAAAATTCACAAATCATTAGCATATTCAGAACATTTCCTTAACTAACAGAGACAAATGCACCGTCTCATGAAACAATGTGCAACTCAGGGCTGTGGTCTGTCCCTTATTTACATCTTAATTTGACCTTTTTACATGGATAAAAAATGGTTTTCAACACTTGAGTCCCAAACCTTGAGTCTAAGTCAAGTCTGAAGTGTTGCGAGTGCAAGTCGCCATCTCTGCCTTGTGGGCACTGCAAGATTGCACTCCATTAGCACCAATGGTGTTGCTGGTGACAGTGGTCTCAACTGCCTTCGGATCATTGGTTCATTCATGTAGTTCTGTACTGATAAACCACCTTTCTTATGATCATCCAAAACCCATCAGGCAAGAGCATGGAGCTCCAGACTCCGAGTGATTGATGGACATTTTGTATTTCTTCAATTTGTGAATAAATTGCACCAACATTGGACAAAGGATATTAAAAGAAAAAGACCACATTGATGATTCATCAGTGTACTGAAGGAGGACATGCAGAGGGCTGGTGTGACAAAACAAGATGCTAGGGACAGAATGAGATGGATGCAAAAACACACAATAGCACACTATCAGTTATGGATTGGCCTCCCCAGAGGCCAGACCTCAACATTATTGAAGCAGCGTGGGATCATCCAGACAAAGAACCAAACAAAAGGCAGAAACATCCAAAGAAGAGTTTTGAATGTCCTCCAAGCCTAGAGAACTATTAGTGAAGACTACTTAAAGAAAGCTTGCCTAAGAGAGTTCAGGCTGTGCTGAAGATGAAAGGTGATCATACCAAATATTGACTCTTAAGCTCATTAGAAGTATAAAAACTCCGCCTTTTCTTCATATACTGTATTTCGATCTGTTTTTGTAAATGTTTTAATAAATCGGTACACCTTTTTTTTTTTCATTTTCCTACCAAAATAAAAAAGGGGCAGCTCAAGATGTTTGCACAGTAATCTGTGAATAGTTAGTCATTATTGCATATACTCTCTGTTAGAGTTAATGCATTGACAGCTATGACAGAATTGGCTATAAGCATCAAATCTACTTTCTTGCTGCTTGTTTCGCTGCCCGCCATTATCAGAATAATAATGTGCAGACTAATAATAATCCCTGATTGGCTCCCTTTAGTGATGGCAGATACAGTAAGTACATTTTAGCCTATTATTATAGTAAAATGCTGTGGTTATCTAACATGTTTTTATCCATTATAAATGATTTGTTCATAAAGTTAATACCCTGCTAATATATAAGCTGAGTCATATCTCTCTCTTGGCGCTCTTTTTACTAGAGCTGTGATTTATTTAGCCTTAATTATACAACAGAATTTGAGGAAGTGGAAATTGGTGGCCAATCACAAATAAAAGTTGTGTTTTGTTTTTGTGGTTTTGCGGTCCCTATTCCTCTGCTTCCAATCTTTCTGCTAAGAAAAGCTGTCCAGGGAGAATTCTTAACCGCATGAGAATAATATCTAGTTTTTACTTTCATACTTTCATCAAGAACGTAAATAAAGGGTAAATCTGTTGTACTACTTTTGGAGTTTGGAGTGTACAGAAAAGGAAATATTGTCACATTCTGTTTTCTGTCTGTCTTTCAGAGGAAGACAAATGCTGCTATAGTTAGGTCAGGAAGACCTTGAGAAAACAATGCGGGGATTGCTTGCAGCATCGTGGTCCGCTGATCTAACCTTAGATGTTCTCACCTGCTCTCCCTCTTTGACAAAATCCTTTCTGCAGATATGAGCCATGATTCCTGTGGCCAGAGCGTCGCCCATCACATTGACCATGGTCCTGAATCGATCCCTACACGACAAAGTCAAAAGTTATTCGCAGTGAAGACTGATGAAGACCGTGGTTTATACACCCTATAACAATGTGTAGTCCTGATATTTTGCAGATTGTTGCTTTTTTCAACCTCTGTGCAAGAAGCTAAGAGTTACTGGTTGTTAGCTATGATGATTGCTGTTAGAGAAAAAATTAACCTTTACTTACAAAGCCCAGTCGACAGCAATGATGAGAGTGATGTCATCAGTGGGCAAACCCACAGAGGTCAGCACGATCACCATGGTAACAAGACCAGCCTGTGGGATTCCAGCTGCACCGATGCTGGCGGCCGTGGCAGTGATGCTGAGAGAACAGAGAGAGAAAGTCGGGTACGTTTATCTTCAAAGGATATACAGGAACACGTCCTTATATATGACCTCCCTGAAATGAAGGTGCAGATCTGTTTGTGAGCTCTGAAACTGCAGGGATGGAAAAATAAAGCAGATATAGGGACCGTGGAGAAATATAATTCTGAAGTACTCTAATACATACTTTATGTGCCATGCATAACTTTTTTGCTTCTTCTTCAGTGCACCATATTTACTTGGCAGCAGCAGTTTCAGCAGATTGATATTTTGTCCACAAATACACACGATCAGCTTGTAAGAAGGGTATGAACTAATTCAAAGCTGGTGTATGATAAGATAATTTAAATATGCATCACTCCCCTTAAACAGTGTTTGCTCATTTTCTACTCTAGCATGACAGATGCTGAAAAGTGGCATGACATAAACATTTCTGTGAACACTGGGTCCTTGTTTTCAGAGGTAGAAAAAAATAGGCTCCAGTTTTCTAACTTTTGATTTTTCTGGGCAACAGAAAAACTATTCCAGCACATTGCTAGACAGCATAATCACGTTCTTAGAAAACTGCCTCCACCTCCAGCTTTTTTTTTTCTTTCTGCTTCTAACTGACTCACTTTAAATTAGATCCCTAAAAAGGTTAATACTTTTTCTATTATTTGTAGCAGTCAAGTTACATCCTCTGGGGTTTAGAAATGAAGCCAGAAGAGAAGTGTGAAAAGCAACAGTTACTGAATGGCCACTTGAGGCTGCCTCCAAAATAAGTCAGTTCACAAGGATATCCATGTTGATATGCCCAACTTTACTACAGTAGAAAAATAATTTGTGATCTCTACCGTTGATTCCCACTCATTTGAACTGGCTAATTTCTACTTTTATTAATCTTCCAAATTATATTAGATGTTAAAATGTATGCATTTTATTGCAATTATCTGGTTTTACAATCATCTTTTACCTCTTTGATGCAGATAATTATAATGTTAATGCTAATGACTATGTGCTCAGTAAAAAAATGATAGTATTTTAGTAATATTTTGCTATTACTTGGCTCTGATTAACCGATATGTGTGCACATGTCTGTTGCACCTGCACAGTTAATGGATTTAGCTTGCTAACCAAACTAGGAAGCATTAATGTAGGCAGTAGCGGTTTTTGATATGGGCGACACGGGCAGTTGCCCAGGGCGGCATCGTGGTGCATCTGCAAAAAATTTTTTGCTCGTACTCCTGCTGCCCCGACATCATGCTAGCGCATTTTGGGAATGGCATAGGCACCGATCGGCTTTCTATCGCCCATTTGCTGGGAGTAAGGGCGCCCTCCCTTTGCCGGGTGCGCCTGCTGCTTGCGGGCGGCACAGGGAGGACAGGGCGGGGGATTCTCTGGCTGGCTGGAGCAGCATCTAATAACCAGCTCGCAAAATAAAACAAAATAAAAACAAAAACAACAAACACGAAAACACCAGACATTATGATACAGACTTATAATTTGCACCCATGTTTTTTCGAAATTCTATTCGAAAAGTGAGCGCGAGAGCCCTCGGTGCGCCTGCTTGCTGCTGTGCTGAAGTCAAAGTAAACTTTATTGTCATTTCCGCCACATACAGAACTGTATATAGAGAGACGAGACGACGAGGCTCCATTTACAGCAGTGCAAGTAAACAAACAATAAATATAAGAAGAGTAAGAAAATAAATATACACTTTAGGACTAGGGGTAAAGGGATCAATAACAGTTTAAAATTTACAGTTTCATGATTTAATGTCTCACACACAACCTGTCGAAAGGGGAGGGGGCCTTGCTGCTTCCAAATAGAGCACGTTTCATTCATAATGTTGTAAATCCAAGCCCATTATGTATTCATGATTTGTTCCTGGGTTGTGCGAAATCCCAGAAATAAACCCTAGACAAAGCAAATCTGTGAACTAAGGTGAAGGTCTGTTAGGTTAGGTTATGTTGTGGTGATCCTCGGGTTGGGGGATGGGTGTTCATACTGGAGTGCAAAATTAAAACCAATGGAAGATGGACAAGAAAAGTTTAAAGCCATCAGGTCCTCAGTTTAGAAAAAAAGAGAAAAGAAGAGGAGGAGAAACGAGCAAAAGATACAGGTAAGCAGATGTGTCATTGGATAATGGCAGGTCATGTATCCTGAAGCAATCAGTATCATATTCAGAATACTTTATTAATCCTGAAGGAAATTATGTGGGTTACAGTTGCTCCAAGAAGAAATTGTAAAAATAGTAACGTTATGTTACAGATTTTACACACTTAAGAAATAGCACTAATATATACAGATCACTCAATTATAAAAATCAAGGATTAACAGAGGTGATTATAAATAAATATCAAGAAAATTGACAAGAGTATTCCAGAGTAGAAAAGAGTGTGCGTAAAAAGGGTGTAACTACTGCAGTGTTTACAGTGTTTTATATGGAGGAGTTGTACAGGGAGATGTCCACAGGCAGGAATGATTTCCTGTGTCGTTCAGTGGTGCTTTTTGGTACTCTCAGTCTCTCACTGAACGTGCTCCTGTGACCAGCCAGCACGTCATGGAGTGGGTGGGACTTATTATCCAACATTGTCTTTATCTTGGACAACATCTGCCTCTCAGACACCACCCTAACGGACTCCAGCTCCATCCCCACAACATTACTGGCCTTGAGGATCAGTTTATTTAGTCTGTTGGTGTCTGTGACCCTCAACCTGCTGCCCCAGCATGCAACAGCATAGAGGATAGCACTGACCACAACAGAGATACAATAGGATAATATTAATTAGTAGGGATAGTGAAAACGTCTGTTTACGTTTGTTAGCCACTTGACTATGATAGTAAACAGTAGACACTGATGTAGTTTACTGAATCTTTTGGATTGTGTTCAGCACAATATTAATTAGTCATTGTCAGTTGTTGATTTGTCCTGTTCTCATTGTATGACGAATTATGATGGCTGTTTGTTAGCCGTTTGCATACTATGCATACTCCCTCTCTCTTCATATATGTGTGTGTGTGTTTCTCTGGTTAAATTCAGTATGGTTCCGGCAACAGTTTTTACAACAACATATGTTAATGTACAATCCTTAATATGTTTTGTTTGTGTGTGTGTGTGTGTGTGTGTGTGGGCGCAAAACAGGCTACGACTGCCACTGAGTGTAGCACCTAAACTAAACTAAATTAAAGCTAGACGTGAAAACATTTAAATTAACTAATGTGGTAAAGAGTAGACTCAATTAAAAGCTTAACCCTGATACGATTTTGTGAACTTAGAAAACAAAGCGTAATAAGAATACAGGGGATGTTTTAGTATTTTTGTAGTTTGTTAAATTTTAATACAACTTGTCTAATGAGGCTTTGATGGACTTTGTTATTGAGACGCTAGATGTCGATAACACTGTGACTCAGGTGCTTGAAAAAGTTCTGTGTTTTTATTGGAACATTTTACGAAGTCTTACCTCTGACAAAGTAATTGAATACACTAAATTTAACACTGAAACTAATAAGAAGTAAACAAAAACTATGTATGTTCAAACAATAAAAAACAAACTGAAACAAGAATCGTGTTAAAGTTTTTACAGTATCTGAAGATCCCAAAGGAACGGCATCAGAATTTAAAAATTTTCTGGAAACCCGTGTACGTGACTTCTTGTCATGATTACAAGCTTCTCTTTAAAGCCTGTATATGCTCCCAGTAAGAAAGTATCCGTACATGCTGGCATTCACAACTTGTGTTGGAGCCGAGGGTCAGACAGATTCGTCCATTCCTGGCAGGATTTTGCCACGACAAAAAGCAGTTACTCTTTTTAAACTATTTATGCGCAGAGAGCATCTTTCCTACCACCCATTTTTTTCAGCTCACAGAGAAACAAGCTTAGCAGCGTCTCATCTGCGGTTTGGGGGTTGTACCTATGAAAAATAGCACAATCTGTCTCTACTGCAACCATTTAAATGCTGCTGCACTGCTAATCCAACAAAATGATATATTATATAACAATCTTAATTGTAGAACTACATATTTTAGTTATGTAAAGTTTCAGATGCCTTGTCCACTACTGTGGAGAAAGAATTAAAATATTTTGGTACAGTGACGGTTTTGTCCAAGCTTCTGGACTTTTGAGTGCAATTTGACAGCTTTCTCCTGGAAAGAACAAGAGGTTGGGGTTCAGGTTGGGCTAGCATGCAGATGGAGCAGCTACGTGGTCAGTAGCCAAACGGCGCGGGAACAGGATGCAGAGGGGGAAAAAAAAAATTATAATTCTCCGTGACAAGGGAGCTGAGTAATACAGGTCATATGGGTTTTACTGCCAAGGGATTATGAGGGAGTGTGCACAGACTGCAGCCATGAAGAGGTCTGCTCTTAACATTATTACAGTAGGACATCGATTCAGAGGAGGGACAGGACGTTTCCCTTAGCCCGAGCCTGGAGGGGTTGGTGGTGGTTTGTTTACTTTTGACTGAATATTACAGAGCTGTGGTGTTGGTAGGATGAGGCCTGTCAATATTTTTTCTGTCTGTCTGTCTTTCCCCAGGGCTTCCAGACTGATTTAGCAGAAATCAGATCAGACTAAGAAGCTCACATGAGGCGTAATCTTTGTGACATTTACATATATGTGTATCTAGTAAATCCCACAATATTTTTATTAATTCAGAATTAAACTGAATGTGTGACGTTATTATTCACGTTGCAGACAGAACACCAAAAACATGCCTGCTGTTCATTTTTGACCCATATAAATTTCTCCCCGACTGCTGAGATATAAATATCTCGTTGTTGAATGTAACATATTTTTAAAATTCTGTTTTATTAAGAGAAATTCAACTTCTTACCATGACTTTGAATTATACTAAGACAAGAAATAAAGTAAGTGGTTCTGTAATAGCTCTATAATTCCTCCCAATCAGTGCCAGGCTCCCAGTTACAGAGTTAATTCTCAGGCATTAAGTGGCAACTCTATAATTTAACAATAAAATAATATAATTTCTCTGAGATTTATTTTAAATACGACTTAAATTAAATCTGTGTAAATCAGTGTTTAATTAAGTTTTTGTAGTGGTGGATTTTAGTACCTTTTAACAGACATCTGCACAGCAGCTGACAGAAAGAAGATAAATTATCTGCGTTTAATGAAAATACCTTTTTTCTTAGCAATTACTACAAATCTGGGGGTGAGCCTGACAAGATTTCCAAATGAATTTGAACTTTACCACTGTGACTTCATGAAGGTTAAATTTTGATTAAAGAATCTGTAGTTTGAACTATCCTGACCTTTAGTCTCAGGCAAAGAGCAGATCCCCAAGGAATTAATTCTACACTCAAAATTTTTTTTAAGTCCAAAACGCTGGATTACACATAAAGTTTCTGTGTAATTTTGTAAGATAAATACAATATAAAATGTTACATTTAATGCAATCAGGTCAAAATGTACTTGACACCTTTTTTCCTTAATGATTAAATATTTTAATAAATAAACCTCTGATTTTATATATTTCATTTGTGTTTTACCTACAACTTTTTGCTTCATGTTTATGAGCGGAAACAATCATTTTAGAGTGTGCATATAGGCAAATGTGTTTAAACTCTACGTTGTTGTCCACAACCACTATCCGCTACACAAACCATTACACAACCACTATCTTACTAAACATTTTAGAAAATGTTTCCAGATGGACAGGAGCCATTGTGTAATTATTTTAACAGAATGCATTCATTAAATTCATAACATTTGACGTGTACAGTGTAATCTCTTCTTTTATTCCAATACATTTATTTAAGCCATGCAAGAAAGTGAGTGAAATTATAGAAGCAGCTGTTAAAAAAATGGTTTAGTATGCTAGTATCAATCCGATACCAAGTAAATACAGGGCCAGGATTGCAGATACCAGGTACCAGTATTTTTAACCTATAAGAGCATGTAGTGGAGAGCAGTGTGTCCTGAATTAAGAAGTGAATGGTCACACCTTTCAGCTTCTTCTACTTTGAAACTGTGTTTTTTGGAGAACTGAAATGTAAGTGTGCCAGTCTCTAAAGCACTTTGGGTCAGCTTCTGTTGTTTAAAATGTTTAATTTCCCCCCAAAATGCTTTATTTAACACAACTCAGTGAGCTACATACTGAACGAAATATCGATCCTATTGCACCAGTATCAATCCGATACCAATACCAGCGTTGGTATCAGTACTATCAATGTTTGGATTGATCCACCAACTTCAATTGTGCACATTTACTTGCTTACATCCCATCATGAGTCAGATTTTTTGACTTGTGATGCCCCTTACCTGATGGTGATGATTTGCCCAAAGTCCAGTTCGTAATTGTTCACTTGGGCGATGAAGATGGCTGCCACGGCCTCATAGAGCGCCGTACCATCCATGTTGATGGTGGCCCCGACCGGCAGCACGAAGCGGATGATGCGTCTGTCGATATGGTTGTTCTCAAGGAGGCACTTAAAGGTGATAGGCAGAGTAGCAGAGCTGCAGGAGGGAAAGAAAAAGTAGGCAGTGTAATCAGTTGTGTTATAGCAGGAAATGTCTCTTGGGTTCAAGCCACTGACAAAACAAACAATAAAAGCATGAATAAAGCAAGTAGCTCCTATTTTTCTGTTTAGAGTGGGAACCTCTAAGCAAGGAAATAATACAAGTATGCTGGATGAAGATTTAGGTTTTTAAGTGTATTTCTTTTTTCTTTCTTTCATTTAGCCACAAACCAACAAATGATAAACTGAACAAATCAAGCGATCAGTTAACTGGAAAATAACATCCTTATTCCTTCCTGGAAGATCCAACTGACCTCAGAGATAGTGAGAGGGTCTTCAGTTCTCCTTTAGAGACAATATAAAATCTTTCTTTCCTAGTGCACTACTAAGAGAAAATAATTTTTAGTGTACTGGACTTCATTTCTTGCTTTCTTTTTGTTTTCTCCTGCAGGCAGCAAACAATTACAGTCCTTCAGGTTTCTCAGAACACCACCAGAGCTGTAGCTGAAAGAATAAAAGTAAACTTCACAACTGAGAAACACAGTGCTGCTGCTTTTAGACTGGTTTATATATTCTCAAACTCCTTGTAGGTGTTTGGGATTCTGGCTTACTCTTTTTTCTGTGTTTGGTCATACTCTGCAAACACTGCTCACGATTCAATAAACCTCTGTCGACTTAATGAGTTTATAACCCCTGATGTGACACCGCTCAGCGTGACTGTTATTGTTAGCTTTAGTGAGGACAAGTAACAAAAAGATTTCCTGGCTATTCTGAACACACGTTTGTGGCATTGACCGTGGACTTAAATGCCGTAAACACACTAAAAGGCCACAAGTTGCTGTGTGGTTGGAAAGAAATATATCGGTAAACACAGTATAAAAGACAGCCCTGAGGTGGAGTATGATGTTAGGGCTACAGAAAAAAAATATCACCAACAAACATCCATTTCATTTCCTCTATTTTCACTCCTAATAGAGCATAAAAGCAATTTTTCTTTGGCCTTGGCCCTCTCTTTGTGTTGATATTTCTGCTGGACCATAAATGGAGGCTTATACAGATTATAAGGTAGTCATCATTGTTTTCTTTTCTTCTGGGCAACATCCTAATGGCATGCAAAACTGTAATATATGAAAATTTGCCAGTTATTTTTTTTTCTTTCTTTTTCTTTGAGACGCTTTGAGGTTAGTTTGCATATATGTACCACAAGAAAATGCTAAGAAAAAAGCCAGCTGAGTTTATATGGGACATAAAGCCTAACACTCCCCCCACATTAAATTCTGACACAGCTCAGCCACATTAGCTCCACAGTGTGTTAACATTACAGGATTTTTATTGTAGTGGGGCATTCACATCAAAGATAAATGTAACTGACTAAATGTAGTAGGTGCATGTGTGAAAGAAGTCTTGATGATTCATTTACAGACACAGTTTTTAAATAAAGTGTGTGTGCATTTGTCTGCGCATCAATCTTTATAATAATAATAACAATAATTTAGGACCTGTAGATCTGCAAACTCATATGCTTTACCTGGAGGAAGTGGCCAAGGAGATGAGAAGGGCTTGTAGAATGCCTCTTATGTAAACTATGGGGCTTTTCTTGGTGATGAAGAAGTACATGGCCGGGAGGATGAACAGTCCGTGCAGCACCAAGCCCATTACCACAGTGATGGCATAAAAGCCCAACTTCTTCCCCATGGCCGAAGGGTCGTCCATCTCTAAGATCTTTCCAGCCACCAGAAACACAATACCAAAGGGGAAATACCTGCATGTGATAGAAAGGAGGAGGGAAGGATTGCTGAACACAGTGATACTAATATTAACATGTTGACATATTTAATCCAAACAATTTTAATATGCTGGCGGTTACTAGTTTCAAGGACCTATGATCAGCATCTTAATATAATGTGTAGGATGCTAACATTTGCAAGTAGTGGACAGATAAAAGGCTGCCAATAAATGACCAGTCTAGCATCGTCACAATAACCCTTCACTAGATGAAGGCTGTAAAGCGGGGCATGTCTGTTTCACCTTTTTTTTGTAATCCATCCAATTGTTGTTGAGACATTTACCTAAACACAAAAATGTCTGATCTAACTAATATCAGAATATTTAAAATTTAACATGCCGTAGAGTGAATGGCAAACAGTGCAGGTTTTTTATCAGTGTTAGTTATAGTTGATCAGTAAAACTTCTCACAAATGTTGTTACTTTTCTTTTGTTAGGGGTTTCTTGAAAATACTGCTCTTACCAAATG
Source organism: Pelmatolapia mariae (assembly GCF_036321145.2). Lineage (NCBI taxonomy): Eukaryota > Metazoa > Chordata > Actinopteri > Cichliformes > Cichlidae > Pelmatolapia > Pelmatolapia mariae. The sequence continues at coordinate 9,948,819 of NC_086243.1, read as the reverse complement.
ACAATGGCAACAATCTTCAAAACCGCCTCATTCAAACTCTGACAAAAGTTGACCAAAGCACTTCCGTTGGGTCCCATTCTTCCCAGCATTATTCCTAAACGGGAAAAGGAAAAAAAATATGCACGCATGCATCTGCAGTGATGTTTTCAACAGTATTAAGTGATAAGAATGGAAACATTTGTTTGTTCCCTGCACAGCACAGAATGAATGAAGATGTTGAACCAATGGTGGGTGGAAACAAAAAATCATCGGCCCTTTGAGGCCTCGCTTAAGTTTGCTTTTTTGAGATATATTTATGCATGTGCGTTGTGGATGTTAGTGCGTGTGGGATTCATGTCAAACACCTACCCATGGTTGCAGAGAATATAACGATCCCCAGTACATTCATGCCTTCGCTGGTGCCAGGAGATGTTTTCATGATGACGTCAGGAGGTGGCGTTAGATCCAGGGAGAAGTTCTGGGTGTCGGTGCCATTGTCATCCTGGATGCCATAAATGTAGACCCTCCGCGTGGTTGTCTCATCCAGGAGCTGAGCGACTGTCGGTTTGGGGATGAGTTCTGCGACTCTCTGGGTTCGATACTTGAAACCAAAACAGAGCACAGTGAACGTGACATACCAGATTCTTACATGACAATGAAACATGCTCATTTGTGTTTGCATTCTCGCACGGCAACAGATTAATTTGATTCTTTTTGCAAATGTGTTGAAATAAATGTATAATAGAAGATAATATAAAGGGACATTGCTGTTTAGATTAAAGATTAGGGGGTAACAGAAATCTATGCTTTCAGCATTTGAGCTTACCTGTTGAAATGTAGCTTGGACCAAGTTGGCTGGAAACATGTTGCTATAAAAGAGAATTTAGGGAATTTGTTAATATCTTTCAGTGAATAGCAGACACATTGTAATGGATCCAAAATAAAATGTAGGTTAAACATCCCAGAAATGTAATCAATGCAAGGCTGTAATCAGAGAAATAGAACAGTTATAAGCTTTGCTTTAACAAAAGCTATTTCTGTGTATCTCCTCTTTTTTATATTGGCTTTGATATTACAGGGTAAATCTTTCCTGTACATCTCCTCCCTGTGAAATTGGAATTGATTAAATCAGAAATTCAAAGAAGGATGACAACTTCTTTATGGATTCTGCATCATTACTACTGTGCAAGTAAATAAAATGACACTGAAAGTTTGCTTTGTTGGTAAATAGACTTTTCTGCATCAGTCCTATCAGTCCTGACAAATGAAAATCTCCACATTGTCCTTTATTTCCACACTGAAAGCTCCACACACCCTATAGTACATTTTATTAACTGCTCTAAAAAAGCCCTCATATCTCATATCTCTGAAGGAAAGGATATTGAGTTCTTCAGCTGCCACAGAGTGGACTCAGGTGCAAGGACGGATGAAATCTGAAGACAGAGGAGCAGGCAGAATGGGGACAGTAGAAAATAGAGAACAATCTCTTTCTGGAGAGGAAAACAGATGCCCAACATCCATCGAGGTGAAATGAAAGGTTGTCCGACAAACTCATTCAAAGGATCAAAGATAAAATGAGATACGTTGGTTAATGACTATATATTTCCAGACTGAGTTATTGATAGAGCATCGTAAACTCTAAGTATGACCAAATCTTATTTAGATCGCCCTTAGTCCTCTCTCTGTTTTTGACATATAATAAATAGCAAATGTGTCACTGTATCCTTACACAGTGTAAGCTGGGATGTAGATTGGCCCGACGTTCATGCAGATGTTACGACCCGGCAGATGAATATAAAGTAAATAAGTGAGCAGACCCGCATTGTGATCACTGTAATTTAATTGTCAAAGTTTGGTGTTTTTTAAATATGTTTTTTCTGTAATTCAGTTTCGACCACTGATTTAAGAGCTGAGACAACACAGCGACGGGTGTCTAGTAGCACTATATCCTGACAGAAGAGGAGGGTCAGGTATTTAAAACACTAAAATATAGTCAGAACAAACAAGGTTTTGCTCTTCTTTTTGATTTAAATAGAAGTTATATAAAAGCTAAATATGCTTTAGTTTATGAATTATCTGTAACAAAAAATTAAGTAATGAGCAGATGATTTTTATTAAAGTTGGACAAAGACTACGGTGCAAAAGATGGTCCTGTTAAAAGGGAGTTTTTCCTGTTAAAAGGAAGTTTTTCCTGTTAAAAGGGAGTTTTTCCTTCCCGCTGTCACCACAGTGCTTGCTCATAGCGGGGGGGTCATACAATTGTTGGGATTTTCTTTGTTTTCTTTGTATTATTGTATGTCTTTACCTTACAATATAAAGCGCTTTGAGGCAACTATTGTTGTGATCTGGCACTGTATAAATAAAACTGAGTTGAACTGAACTGAATAGTTCACATGCCTAAATGCATGGAATTTCTGCCATCTAATATGCTGATTATAGATTTATTTTAAAATGCAGTTGAACAGGTGTACCTAAAACATGACCAAGCCACTGAGCCACATTATCTTTAGGACAGAAGACAAAGTCAGGTTTCTCACAGCATCATCATTGCTTATCATCATTTATCATTACTGTTCCACGATATGTAGGAAGGAAATCCCAGATACTACACAAACATGACTAATAACTTATAAAGTATTTGTTTTTTAAGTCAAGAGTTGCTGGGATCACTAAATGCACAATGAATGACGAGTGAGTGATCTAATAAATACAGGAGAGTTATGAGGTGCCTTTTGTTTACGTGCAGGCTACTGCCTGTGTAGTATTCTTTGCAAAGAGACTACTGTCCAAGGTCCGCATTGTATTAGTGCTGCTGGTAAATCCCACAATGACACAGAATTCAAACCACAATCAGAAATCAACCATCACATTTAAGATGCAGTGAGATTAAAAGCCACACTGTATCTGGGAGCGTGTACATTAAGAAGAGTAACGTTAAAAAATATATGGCAAAGATTTCCGGAAACATTGCAGAGTGAGTCACAGAACTGCGGTGAGTATCCTGCACAGATCTGACCACCTAGTCATTCAGCGGGATATCCAATCAGAGCAAAGCTGGCTAATGAAACACTCTGACCCCAGGGTTCCCCTAATAAATCCAAGAATGCACATATTCATACATAGCATGCTCATTATAGATGCTTATCCAATGCATTCACACACGAGCACTGACAGTCGAGTGATACAGCAGGCCTGCATGATAGATGAAGGCTGTAAAGAAGCTTTGCGGGATAAATCCAAAGCACAGCTGTGCTCTGTAACCCCCCCTCAAACACACACACACACACACACACACACACACACACACACACACACACACACACACACACACACACACACAGAATCTGTGAACAACAAAGCTTCACCACTGCACATGATCAGGTCATAGATGGATTTCATAGGCTTGGCCAGTTTATTACTCCCTCTTATTGACAGTGTGACTGGAAGTGAGTCTTCCAACTCTATTTTATTCCTGATGTTTTTTTAAAAGTTCATTATTTTTCTTCCAAAAAAACAAAATTTGTTCATAATTCATAATTTCCATGTTTTTGTTTGCCTCCCATTCTGTGCATTTAGGTTAAGAAAACACAATAAGTATCAAATATCCTTGTGCACAGGTCCACACCTCAGCTGCTCTTTTAGTCTATTGACCAACTGCTGTGAGCCTCCGTCATGTTTCAGGTTTATCTCTAGCACAACAACCCGGCCCTTCAGCAGCACTAATTAGCTTAGCACAATAACCCACTGGCACATAAGGCTCCAGGCTTTACACTCCGACCTCAAGCACCTCCTTGACTTCTGCCTCCATGAGCACCCAGAGCAAATCTGCTTTTCATTTGTGCTATATCCTACACACGTTTGTTTCATTTGCAAATCCGCAAAAGCCAAAACACGCACATTAGCAATACAGCATGTGAATTAGATTCGCTCTGGAATAAAGTCCATCTTCTCCATGGATTTTTTTCTTTCTTCTAGATTGTTTTTCTTAAGATTTCCATGACTTTGTTGATATGAAATTGTACATAAGTATTTTTTAAGCTTTATTCATTTTTGAATACAACATTTCCATGTTGGTTAAAAAAGCAACAACAGGCTGAATTTTAATGAGTTAAACAAAAGTCTTTCCCAACATCTTGTTCATCTAATGACTCAGATTTCTCTGAAGCCTCGCTTTTGAACTATTGACACTAAATACATAAACTTACTTTAATCCAAAAAAAGCAAAATACATACAAGTTTTTACTCCCTTCACCCTTCTTCCATGGGACTACATAAAAACAAGCACTTAGGCAAATCTCTTTAACATAGTCTATGCATTTTCTGGCGCTACACTTGCAGCGCTCTGAGCATAACAGGAAATAATTAGTGGTCTCTTACCGAATGAGGTCCAGCAGAGCATCAGCAGAGCTGGTCATTGGCTTCTTGCTGTCCTCAGAATCCTCCTTCTGTGCAGCTCCACCCGGGTGAATGATGTAAACCATGACAATGCCAACTACCACAGCAACAAAGGTGGTCCACAGGTAGTATGAAATGGTCATTATTCCCAAGCGGCTGGAGCACTTGGCATCCAGAGCAGCCAGACCGGACATCAAACTGAGAGCAAGTGGAGACACACAAAGGCGGAAAGAGACAAGACAGAGTTAGAAACCAAGAGGGAGTTGAAGAGATTGTGGCTGAAGAGATGCTTCTGCTCAGTGTCAGAGTGAACATTTTGAAGCTGAATTTTTAGTTTTCCTGCAGGAGAAGAAAATCAGTAGTGATCAGCTACATGCAGCTGCAAATGTTCAGCCAACTCATGTAATGTAGATCCTTGCTGTAACCATTTACCCTACAAACAAGTGTTCCTCTACTACACAATTTAAAATACAACTATTTATTATTTTCTTGCTTTACTGATGCTAGATTTAACTTTAAAACTCTTGACTATTAGAATAAAAGTTCCCAAACATATGAATGAGTATGCTGGTTCTTAAAGTGTATTATGATGAAAATAAACCGCTGGTGGTTCAACAGGCTCCAAATTTGTGAAACGCCAGAGGAAATATTCTGGCAAGCTTCAAATTCAGCATTCACCCTAATAACATGCTTTTTGTGCATATGAAAGCAAGCAGAGCTTTAACTAGGTGTGCAGCTTTGAAATGAATGCAGCACTTAACCAATCTCAATCAGCCTGTTTCAATTTTGAGAAGTTCTCCGTGTAAGCCTCTGCAGTCTTAAACAAGGCACGGCTTCTTCTACCTTAAGATATGTGAATTCAGCCATGTAGCTTTGCACTCATCCCTCGATGCCAGTGAAGGCGATGAAAAGTTGTTCTTACAAACATTCGAAACAGTCGATGTTAATTTGCATTTGTATGGGCAGCTCTGAATACAGCGTCTTTTCAGATATTTGTTTTCACTGTACAAAGATGGTGACGCTCATCGTATATAAATGTGTGGTTATACAAAAAAAAGGAGTGAATGAGGGAGATTCACATAATTGGCTTCTCGGTGAGTATAAAATAAGTAAAAATAAATAAATAAATGCAAATGACATATTTTTGGGAAGTGTGGGAGGATGTGGAGGGTGATGCTCGTGAAAGCAGGGGAACAGCGGTGGAGAGATCTTGAGCTGGGGAGACAAGATTTTCTCCCCATCCTGTGTAATCTGGTTCGACTTGGCAAGTGTTTGGGTGGATGTGCTGAGTTTTTCTGTGCACTCGCTGCCTGTGCTGAAACTCATACTGTCATGCCTCCTTCCATCATTTTTCAAATGCAAACTAGAGAGTCTCCATCTCCTGCAGGTTTCACACTGGGGACTATTGTGCTTTGAAAAGCCAGTCTGGTCACATGAATGGAAACTTGCGTCTTTCTGTGTGTGTGTGTGTGTGTGTGTGTGTTTGTGATAACATAATAAATTTTTGGGGATGGGAGGAAGCATTTGATTTGAAACTTGCATTAAAACACTGCAGAACTTTATTATTAAATGCTCAAATTAAGCGAAGGATCAATTTTTTCCACTGAAGCCAAATCATAATTTCACAGCTGCAAAAACGCTGATGCGCTTGAATGATAAACGAAGTCACGTCATCACTTGATTTTGCTGTAACTATGGTAACTATAGTAAGTATATGCAAGTAACTAAAGAGCACAATCTTGGCTTCCTAAATGGAAAAATGATGCTTTTCCAGTTCGGATTATATGAAACATTTACTGAGGACTAAAGTTCAGACAGTCAATTCATCTGCATAGATCACTCACCTTTGTTGAGATGTTAAAATGAAAATGTAACTGAATGGTTAAAGAACCACAAGTGTAAGTACAGGATAATAGCAAATTCTAACACTGTTAAATTACTACTAGTTACACTAGATAAAGTCAAGGTGGTGTGTTGGTAGCTACTATCTCTAAATCTCTGCGTAGCACCAGTGGACTAGTCCACTGGTGCTACGCAGAGATTTAGAGATTCATATCTACAGCTGTGTACTGTTATCTGAAAATTAAGTGGAATAATAGTAACGTGACTGCTTTTATTCAGGTTTATGCTGTTGTTGTTCTCTTCGCTCAGTCCTGGAAAAGATACAGGTTTAATAAAAAATGTCTTTGTAGTGTTAAAAAAAACTACTAAAAAACTGTCACCTGCAATTTTGTCTGTGCTGCTTTGAACATTTTTGACATTCTTTCTTGTGGTGATCTTTTGCTGCTCTCTTTCTTGTTTGTGACAATTTTTAAAGCAATCAACATTTTACCCGCTCTGTAGTCTCTGAACTGGTTAAATATCTACAACTTTTTTCTGCGTAGCAAAAATGCTTCACAATTAGACTCAACCCAGGAACGCTGGGAACTGGTTTGTTACTAAAATTGAAAGCACAGTCTCTCTGTGAGGAAACCTTTAATGTAATGTTTCATTTCGCTTATAAATAGCCCAGAATTGCAGATCCCTCGCACCCATCCATCCATGCATCTAAAGGGATTAGAACCTAACTTGTCAATCACAGGGCAACAGGTAGGGTACATATTGGACAGATCATTTCTTTATATTTTTCAGACTTGCTTGTCATTTTTTATGGTTTTGAGCTGGCTTTCTCGATACCTGTCAAAGTTTTTCTTTGGTCATTGGCTAGTTTGCCCCTCAGCTGAGTATAAATGTCAGTGTCAATAATTTTATCACATGTGATTTGTTTTAACAAGGTCTCTTTTACCTTGCTACAAATATCGGAGTTACTACTAAAAATGGCTATTATCTAATCATAATTCTAATGAATTTGTTTAAATCTGTCATGAAAGACACCTGCAGTGAAAGGGAATAAAAAAGTAACGATTTTCTGTTGCCTACATGCTAGAGGCTGACTTTGCCTAAACACCTAAACAGTGAAATGAGTAACGTCAGGGGTTACAGTGCAGGTGAGCGAACCCTGAGTTCTGTGTAGTGTCTCAGCACAGGGAAAAGAATCACAACTCACAATAATTTCTAATGTGAGCTTCAGTAAATTCTCCTTGTGTACATGATGTGATCAGCTGACCTGCTGCTCTGGATTTCTACAGGTGAATCCAAGTTGTCAGCAGTTTCACGAGCTATCCTGGTTGATGTCCATCCCCTACAACGCAGACGACATCCAGCTATATATGTCTTTTAAACCTGAAGATGTTTCTAAGCTGCAGATTCTAAATGTGTGCTTAGAAGCCATCAAAGGCTGGATGGCTGACAACTTCCTCCAACTTAATGAAGAAAAGACTGAAGTCCTTGTATGTGCTCCAGACAGACATGTACCTAACATAATGAATGCTCTTGGTCCTCTTTCAACATTTGTGAAACCGTCTATCAGGAACCTAGGGGTAACCTTTGACTCTGCTCTTACCCTGGATGTCCACGTTAAATCTCTGGTTCGGTCCTGCTTCTATCATTTAAGAAACATTTCTAAATTGAGCCCTATAGTATCTCATACTGAACTGGAGATTGTTATTCATGCATTCATTTCATCACGATTGGACTACTGTAATTCACTGTTTACATGTCTAAACAAAAACTCCCTGGAGCGTCTGCAGATTGTCCAAAATGCTGCAGCAAGGCTTCTGACAAAAACATCTAAGTACTCTCATGTAACACCGTTGCTTATACAGCTGCACTGGCTCCCCGTTGAATTCAGAGTCCATTTTAAGATACTGGTTCTGACATTTAAAGCTCTTCAAGGACAAGCACCAGCCTATATCATTGAACTTTTACAGCCCTATGTCCCTAGTAGATCCCTGAGATCTTGTGATCAGGGCCTACTTGTTATTCAGCATACAAGGCTGATAACCAAGGGAGACAGAGCGTTTGCCACTGTGGCTGCCAGACTGTGGAACTCTCTTCCTCAGAACTTAAGATCAGTGATCACTTTTAAAAAAACAACTAAAAACACATCTTTTTAGAATTGCATTTTGTTAACTTTTGTCTGTTTTTGTTTTATACCTTGTGAAGCACTTTGTGATCTTTTATCTAGAAATGTGCTATATAAATAAAATTTTACTTACTTACTTACACTGACACTATACTGTTTATATTATCTTTACACTAGACAGCATACAGCTGATATAAAGTTGCCATTCAGTTAATTAATCTAAGCATCATCTGCTTAAATGCAACTTCATCTCTGCTACACTTGATGCAGTCTAACTCTGACCATGAGCACCACAGACACTGTGTATCAGTCCAACACAGCTTTACTGTCAATTCACCACAATACTGCAAACTAAAATGTTTATCCTGCACTAAACTACCCAGTATTTTCATGCCACGTTTGAATAACACAAAGTTAGCATAGCTTAGTCTGTTTTATAAAAACACATCTTATACAAATCCAACACGCCTGCCTTTCTACATCTTTCTCCATCTCTGAGTGAACTTATTTCACCTTGTGAAATACAGCAGCTGGACCTTTAGCTAGTAACACACTGTGAGACAAACTGCACACAGACAGTTTGTGTGTTTGCTGATGTTTGCTGAATGCTGAAAGAGTATAAATGCTATAGAAGCAGAGAGTAGAAAGTACAGATATTTGTTTAAAAGCGTGGGGAGTAATAGTAAAAAGTAAAAAAGTAAAAGCTTCAAGTAAAAAGTATTTGTACTTGGTTATTTCCCACCTCTGTTCCTCACTGCTTTCTGTAGATTGCTGTCAGGTTTTTTTTTTTCAAACTTTGTCTATATGCAGATGTTTTCTTAAAAGACCAATAAAAAGTGCAAAGGCAAGCATCTGTACTCTCTAAAACCTTTGCCAGTTCTTTTTCCACAAGGGCAGTCTAGACCTTTGCTCTTCTAAAGGCTTTCCAGGAAAACCCTGTTTTGTCATTGGACAGTTTGACCCCGTGTGCACTCAGCTCTGCTTACATGTTGTACTTACAAATCTCAAAAGATTTGACACTCAAAGGTAAATCTGGCATTTTAACTAAAAAAGAAAAAAACTGAATGTTATGAAAAAGGTGAAGCACTCAATTTCAAAACCTCAGTATCTTTAAGTATTTGCCTCCAACCACGAGGTTTGAATATTATCTAAATCTAATATTATCTACCAGTAAATTGCTGTCTGTATTCTGTGGTAAACAGTTTAATTTAATGTACTATGTTGATGTGGACAAATAATGAGTTATAACGCTTTATAATTCACCAACCACCGTGATATTAATTCTTATCACATACATACTGCACTGATGGGCAGGTTATTCCAGCCACTATTTCTTTCTGTCTATTAAAGAAAAAAAGTGGTTTACCCTTTTCTATTTGTTTTTTTTCTTGAACTGAACATTGTGATGTGACTGGAATTGCAATCACAGAACGGAGCATCGCTCGTGGGAATAAACCTTGCACCCACTGGTACATCAGATAACAAATGCAGCTGCAGAAATGATAACTAAAGGGCTTGCCCTGAGCTGCTCAGGGATTAGATGACCTCCAGCAGAAAAATCAAAATGTCATAAGTAGAATGTCACACTGCATTGCACTGGCAACATGTCAAAACATTAATATTCAGGATAATCGCAGACAACAGTTTAAACTGAATATATATAGATATACACCAGCCCTTTGTGGATTTGTATGTATGAAGCTACAATGAAAGGTAAAGTTTGATGAATGAATTTAATCAACATCATCAGCTTAAATTTACATTGAAATCTTCTAGTCATCATGTGGCTTCACATTGACCGCAAACAGCACAGCTTGCATTGTGAATTATACCATAATCCTGAGAGGTCAGATGCACTGCGACTTAAGAAAACAAGATGGAATAAAAAAAGAAATGCTGAAAAGCACGCAAAACACAATGGAAGTTGAATAAAATACAATAGAAGTAGAGAAAAACCTCACAAAACACAAAGGAAGTGTTTTTGGGGAGACATTATTGTGACGGAAAAGCTGTTTCGATGCGAAGGACATGCGAAGGACTGCACTGAGACATGTTTAAAAGAAGCGGATGTCATGGCGAGTGAGATGAACCGTGTGGAGATAATAAAGGAGGATCCAGTCGCAGGCACTTGTGAAGGTGAGAAGGTGGTTTATTGGACACATAATGCAAATAGAGAAACGACAAATGGGACTGAAGACTATCTAAACTGAGAACAACTAAACTACTGAACACAAACCAGGACATGAACATGAAGGAGGATGAGCAGAGGTAAGTGACGATGGACAGCAGGGAGAACAAACAGATGAAACATGGTTGATACACAGACGGACCAGCGACTACTATAACAGAAGACACGACTTAAATACACTCAGAGAAACACCGGGAGATTACACACAGGTGGGGGACACAGCTGGGAGTAATTAACGAGATGAGACAAGGGAGGTAAAACTGAATACACTCACATGAGACGCAGACCTTCACAATAAAACAGGAAACAAGAAATCACTACACGAAGACGCAGACTAGACACAGATCAAAACCCACACCAAACATGAGAACACAAAACCTGAGAGCAAAAACCAAAACCAGAATCACAGAAACAATAGATAAATAATAATAATAATCAACAAAGCACCAGCGAACAAAACGATCATTCAAAAATAAACCAAAACAAGAGAACTCGAAATGCTGGGTCGAACCAACCCAGAACCGTGACAGTGGAGGCTTCACCAGTATTGTGAGGGAGAAAAAGATGCAGGTATTAAATGTTTTAATCATATGATTCATAAAATACTCTAGACACATGTTTGCTATTAGCGACCTACTGTTATTTGTCACTTCTGCAGCTGCTCCGTCACATTATGCCATCCCCAAACACACTTGTGTTGTGTTTTGTGAGATTTATTCAGGTTGTTTTTTTTAGTGATTTTGGACCATTTTTCTGGTGTTTTTCTAAGCTACAGTGTGTTTGACCTTTCTGAGCCACCGTAGCATTACTATAAATGTTACCACAATGCTATTTACCCTGCGCTAAACTGAACCAAATTGTCTTTTACAGTATTTTCATGCAACGTTTGAATAACAACAATTTAGTATTATTCAGATGTTCTACAGTATCTCTCCCCATCTCTGAAAGTGTCACACATTAACCTTTTTTTTTTCTCTCCCTGGGAAATTTAGCAAATCTGCGTTTAGCTACCAAGTTACAACGTATGAAAAACAGCACATAAGCACTTTGTGTTTGCTGATATTTGTTAAGGTGTCTTGAGATGACCTTCTACTTAGGAAAAGTTGCTTCAGTGTATCTGTGAATGCAATCTTGCAACTTGCACCATGAATGCATTATAGTAATGAGCAGGAAAAAGGATGCCTTGCTGGTGTAAGGAAGGCTTTGGATGCCATCATTTTCTTATTACTGAACAAGCGTCTCCTTATCATCAGCTGGAAGCAGTGACAGACTGCACGTGAGAAATTAACTAACTCAGTATTGACTATTACCCTAATCTGCCAATCAGATTAACAAACGAGATTTAAGCACTCATTTGTTGAGGGTCCTGCAACGCCATTCCAGATCATTATAGTCCATGTTAACCCCTGATTATAGCAGTAAAATCAGGACGAATTCCATCCACCCAAGACAGAGGTGCTGGAGTCTATCCCAGCTGCCACAGGGCAAAAGGCAGGATACATCTTGGACAGGCTATCAGTCTATCGCAGGGCTAACACAGACAGACAGCTATTTAGGCTCACATTCATACCTATGGAAAGTTTAGAATTTGAGAGGAAGCTGGTATTTAGTATCCAGAGAGAATTCATGAAAGGTGCACACAGAAAAGCCCCGGCCAGCTGGTGGATTCAAACCCAGGAGCTTCTTGTTGTGAGCCAAGCTAATGCTAACCACCACTCCATCTCGGTGCTCTAATGGGAATAACTGCCTTTACTCATCCTGGTATTCCATAGATGTTCCTCAGGACCAACCATGCTGGAAACCACTAGCATATACTGTACATATTTTGGCAGCCTAAGATCTAATGCTGTATCCCAGACATTACTGGAGTCGCAAGAGATAATTGTAAGAATATGAATATGAATTATACAAATTTATGTCACATATACATGAAGATGGTCATTAAATCTTAAGCTATTTCTACACTTTTATAATAAGAATATGCACATCTCTTTTCTCTTTTCTTTTTTTGGTAAGCTAGGAAATCTTTGAGAGATCTTTGTCCTTCTCTCTGATATCTGCGCCAAGGTAGGATTACAGCCTGCCATGTGTAGCTGCCTTGACCGTGAGGGTTCAAGCACATGCAGAGCAGATCTGCCATAAGATTTTTGGACCATATGGGGCTTACACTCCTCCCTGTTCTACCTTCGTTGAGCTAGAGCTTTACAGTAATCCCACATCGAGATGAAAGAGAGGAGGCAGAGACTCCTTGGAATGGAGTCTATACTCCTTGGATATATACTCCTTGGAATCCATGGTATATAGTGGTGACGACATGAGTGATGCTATGAAGTGTGTTTCAGGAGATCGCATCAATGTTCAGTTTAGTTTCAATGCTTAATATATTCAGAGTATTCATTATAATTTTGCACCAATATACTGTAAAAAAAGAGGCTCAGTCGCTCCTAATGGCCAGAATTATACAGGAGCATACTTGCCACAAGATGAAATCATTAATAGGTACATTAACCTCATCAAAATGGTTCTTTTTAGACTTTTGATTCAAAGAGTTTTCAAATCAATCATCAGTCTGTGCATTCAAAATAGAATGAGACACCTAGACAGAGAAGGTTATGAGCTCCATATGAAATCATGTAGAAAAAAGCCATGTTTACCTTTTTGAGAAATGACTTTAATATTAGACGGTCAATAAGTTTAGTCTACTAACGTTGTTGAAATCATCGCCGCAGTCATTTCCAGACATTTTTCTAAGGAACAGCTGCAACGTTTGCCCGCTTTGTGAAAGTTAATACAAGCCTGTGTCTTTTGGGGCAAAAGGAGTCATGGAGAAGCTTAAGAACGCTGCTTTAATAATAATAATAATAATGGATTGCATTTATATAGTGCTTTTCGAGACCCTCAAAGCGCTTTACAATACCACTATTCATTCATTCATTGCTACTCGGTAGAATTATGTATTAATAAATGACTTATTTAACAAATTCATTTTTTTTTCTGTTGCTTTTCACTCCTAGGTTGGGTTACTGTATGGGCATCAGGGTTAGACAGGAAGAAAAGTGTGCATAGCTCTGCCAGACGTTGCTGTGGTATCTGACTCTCTGTACTGTATGCTGAGATTAAGAAAACCAATTTCCTATAAACCTCAAAGTGCACTGTGTGACCTCCCCAGCAAACTAACATCATTATACAGCATGCGGTTGGGATTTTAGCTGTAGGTCTATTTATCTCCCCTTCAGGGTTCAGGGATCAGGGCCAAGACTGAAGCACAGCAGATAATGGCAAAATGAATCCTATAAAAATGAATGTTGTGATGTTGGTCTCTTTTAGTAAACTTTTAGTAAAATGGGTAGCTGGCAGTACAGAGTTAAGATTTAACCTCTGTAAACAGTCTTTAGGCAGGACTTTGGGTGCCAGAAGATTTCTGGTTTTCATTTGTTGTCTGATTACTGAGTCCATGTGGAAACAAAACATGGAAAGCACTTGCTGAAATGCAGACTAAAAATCTCAGGCTACAATCTAATGATAGACTTTTATTACCGTTTTTAACTTATCTGCATTTGTAAACAATGACCTTTGTATGGAACAGGTCTTGGCCCAGGTCTTGGGTTGCTGCATCTGCCAGAAACCCAAAATATTTGCTCTTGTGAACAGAAGCTAAGTCAGACGATGGCAGGCAGTCGCTATACTGTCTGAGCTCAGTCTTGTTTCTAGCTGTTTACACAGGGATGCTTTAGTAAAAACCTCTAAACACCATAATTGAGTCCAAGAACAAAGCGAATGTTGTCTTGACAGTTTTATGATTTATAATAATGTTGATTAAATGCACAAACATTCAGGTCACCAAATAAATCTGTAAAGTTAATTTTTACCCTTGAAATCAAATTCTGTAATAGTGGTATTCTATTCAAATATTTTTAAGTAGCCCGGAATCAGATTCTCTCTTACTCAGTAGGCGAGACACACTTTACCGACAAGCTGTCTCAGCACAGCAAGGTTAAACGCATATTTGCAGCTAATTAGAAATTGTTCCTAAATACCATAATAAAAAAAAGCACTTGATGAAATATAAAGGAACGATCTGCATTCTGACAGCCAGCTAAACAAAACAGTCAAGCTAAAGAGAAGAACACAGCTCTGCACAACTGCAACATGATTTCTGCAGCTTGATGGTTAATCGTCCAAATGCAACACTAAATCACTCTAGCAAAGAAGGAAAAAGGTGCAAGGACTTGAATTTGGTGCTATAGTCAAGTGCATGTCCTTTATATGTCATTCACTTATGACGTGTCAGTTAAATTACTGTAGTTCTTTATATGTCTATTTATGGTCTCTGTCTGGGAAATATTTACAGGGAACTTCTGGCTGTCTGACCTAAGTGCGCCGTAGCTGACCACCTGCCTCCGGTATGAGAGCTGAAATCAGGCAGGCATTGCCCTGTGAAGGGTAAATTTTATTGAGCCACACAAAGAGCAATTAATCCCGTGTCGTATCGTGGGGCAAAATAAAAATCACAGCAATTCTCAAAAACAGTTACTATCGTTAAGAAAACGCACCCTGAGATTTCAGTCTAAGAGAGTGAGAGCTACATTAAACTCCCAACTCCCATTTTGTGTGTGTGTGTGTGTTTTACAAAAACAATCAATTCTAAAAACTGTGTAAACAACCTGTGGCACACCCACTCAGATCTATTTTGCAACACTCATTTTGCTGCCAATTATTTCTTACTCACTTTGTGGTTGTAAAGTGCTCGTTGTGTGGATGCTGCACATTTTGAAAAAAACGCTTTTCATCTCTGACCTTCAGATCTGTGCCAAAGTTAATTAAATTCTAAAGGCCTTCATCAAAATGCAAATGCTCACTTTAAGCAGGCCCTGAATGAACCGAATGAGCGTCGCGTTGTCAGTATTTGTTACAATTAAAACAAAGATTTAATTTCAATCCTGTGAAACTAAATAAACAGGGACCATAGGGAGGCACAAAGTGCACTTGCCATTGATTCAGCATGACGCGTTCATGGGATAATCTGGTTTCCGCTTTGGCTGGTGTGCAGATGGCAGTGGGAGGGGAAAAAATGGGGACAGACAGGCCATAGGGCTGGGAAGGATATTCACCCCTACATAAGCCCTACTGTACCGTGCACTATGTCAGCTAGCCAGTCTGTGCATCCCAGTGTAGATATCTGACAAAAGCAGGACATTGCTTGCGTGACTGCACTGTATGCATGCCTGTAAAGAGTTATAAAGAAATGAAGGCACGAGGTGTAGCAGTAAGAAGTCATCCCTTCCATCTTTATCATACATTATCGCCCCCATCGAGATCCAGGCAGGTATCAGGATCTGTGTGCTACAGACTCAAATGAATCTCTAGGGATCCACGCTCAGAGCATCTTAGAGTCGCCCTGATAGCTTTCAAGTTTCTGTGTGCTTTAACAGAGCGTTGTACTTGGCTGCATTTGGCCTCCTGCCTGCAGATACTGTTTCAGATTAGGTGTAGTTAACGTCTCTTGTCCTCACGTGCTACACTCTTGGCAGGAAACCTGCGCTGAGAGGATGCCCTGCTCTGAATCTGGGAATCTGGGGGAATGGATCATGGCTGTGTATAAATAGCAAATCACTGCACAATGCTTCACGCTTTTACTGCAGAGAAAAAGATGGACAGAGAGAAATACACAAGAAAGGCACATAAACACTGTCAGATAGAGATAGAGACAGAGAGGGAGACAGACAGGGAGAGACAGAGAGAGGGAGGATTAACTTCTCATCCAGTCTTTGCTGTTGCATAGATTGTAAGTAGCTTATTGCGCAAAGCAGCCTGCATGTAACCGGTGCGTTTGCATGATTTGTTTTGGGAGGTTTTTTTTGTGTGTGTGTGTTCAGTACATCACTGACCTCATGCAGGCAACTAAGCGCTTTGGGCCTAAAATAATCAAACTGGAGAATCTGGCAAGCTGTGCTCTACTAAGAATGCATCTGAAGCTACAAAAGGGCAACAGCTTTACTTGCGTATAGACATTACTTTTTAATATTTAATGCTGAAACATGTAATTGGGCGCAGTAAATATCAGAGAACAGAGATCCAGATTGTTTTTTTTCCAGCAGCCTCGGTCAACATGAAGCCATGCAGGGGCGTGGTTCCTGTAGGCTATAAAACTCAACCAACACAATTTTAAACTTAAATCAGAGTATGATCATGATTCATTTATAATTGCAGGACGCTCACATTTTGCATTGCAGTCTAGCTGCATGCCAGAGCCAACTTTCCTGTTTAATCCATTTTATTCAAAAGTGCTTTATTTTAATCTTTTATTTTATTTGACTCTTTTAAATCTTATCTGTAGATACCTTTTATCATTGCCTTGCAGTGGTAATATATTTCATCCAACAGGCCTTACACGTCTTATTACAATAAGCATGCAGAATTGCCTTTTTCTTTCTTTCCCACAGTGTGTTTTTTTTTTTGTAAAAGAAGACTTGTGCATCTGCACTCTGTGTTGTATATATAAATGTATAACCGGGGAGGTAGAGTGAGCTGGCTTTGCAGTTTCATACCTGGTATCTGCTCGTGGGTTTTCATATGAATGGTTGGCAAATTGCTTTTTAAAAAGTATTCGAGGTAGATTTTTTTCAGGTTTGCAGTCAGTGCAGATTCTTTGTGGAAAAAACCCCCACCTCCTGCTGTCACTAGACAGCAGGTGACAGCAGGAGGTGTTTTTCATCGTGTCACTCTGAGACAATAAAGTACTTTGAAATTCACAAAAATGGCAATATGAATTCTTGCTTTTCTATTTCTGCAAGTTTCTTTTTGCAGAAACATTTTTCTCAAATGGCTTCGCTCTCTATTACACAGTACACATTTGTGTATGAACAGGAACAAACTGCTGTGAAGGTTTTGTACTGTAATAAGCCAGTCTTTATGGACATCGTGGAATGCTTTAAATGTCTTTGAAAATAGAAAGATGTGTATATTTTATATTATAATGCAGCATTTAATTTCTTTTTTCTTTTACAACGAGGAACTCTTCTTGTAGATTACAGTAAACACACCATAAAATAACAGCTTAATGGTAGAAAAGGAACAGAGACCCTGATTTCTCACACTGTCCATTTTCAGAGTAATAATCAATACCATAATTGACGGTGTGCAACCTGTAAAATCATTCAGTACATATAGAGGTAGGGGACGAGTGTAGTGACACTGATGCCTAAATGGGGACTGCAGATATTTTGTTTACTGATCACTGCAGCACAATATTGTTATTATGTATAATATAAAACTTCAGTGTACCGTAAAAATGTTTATCTTAATCACAATTGGCGTGCAGCGCTGAAAGCCAGCATCCATGTAGATAATTAAACAGCTCTTTTATCCACTTCAGCATTTAGTACTTGTGGCACTGAAATGTTGTGTTTATGTGTTTGTGTTGTGCAGAGCTGTGTTGCCCTTACCTCGATACGACAAGGGGCAAAATTAACATTTTCAGCATCCTCATTAGCAGCTCTCCTGGAAACTGGAAGTACTTCACCTCCTGCAAGCAGAAGAGAAAAGCTGTTTGTTTTTTTTTACTTTGCCAACAAATCTGAGGTCAAACACCATGTCAACATTATTATTATTACTGCAACACAAATTGTAAAATGACATCCTCTCTAAATCAGACATTGCCTTCTTTTTGTAACTTACCAAACAGACCCTTTTTTAGTATACAGCTGCCCTTTAGATTACACTCTCCCATGTAAAGATGACTTCAATACAAAACAGATTGGATCTGCAGAAACGCTCCGAGCATTGCAAACCTCTTAGGTCACTTGGTATGGACCTTTTACAGTTTTAACACTATATTCAGTCACTTTCAGATTACATGTTATCTGTTGCTTTTTTTTTTTTTCAACCAAAGGCTAAATTTGTTTTCAAGATCCAACATCAATATCAATAACATCCTTTTGCTTTCAATAACTGAACAGGCCTCAATGTGTCTTTTGTGCAAGTGTTGTCTGTGTGAAAAGGGTTTCCATCTTTCTGATTTTTCTGGCTAAAAAAAATTCTACACTGGCTCAAAACACAATGGCTGAAAAGCAAGGACAAGGGCAGCATTAAACATGTACTAGTTTAGAGCTCTGTTCATAGTATGGCTAAAAAGCACTGAACCAATCACACTGAGTCATAATTTGACGTAATCCCACATTCAAATAATTTTTTCATTTTTTTCAACTGAATTTTTGAGTGAAATAGGTTGAGTTGGAATTTTCATCCCTTTATTTTCCATCCATCCATCCATCCATCCATCCATCCATCCATTTTCTTCCGCTTATCCTGGGCTGGGTCCCGGGGACAGCAGCCCAAGCAGAGAAGCCCAGACCTCCCTCTCCCCAGCCACCTCCTCCAGCTTTTCTGGGGGAACACCAAGGTGTTTCCAGGCCAGCTGAGAGATATAATCTCTCCAGCGTGTCCTGGGTCTGCCTCGGGGCCTCCTCCCTGTGGGACATGGCCTGAACACCTCACCCAGGAGGCATCCTTATCAGATGCCCGAACCACCTTAACTGGCTCCTTTTGATGTGACGGAGCAGCGGCTCTACTCTGAGCCCCTCCTGAATGGCCGAACTTCTTGCCCTATCTCTAAGGGAGAGGCCAGCCACCCTTCGGAGGAAGCTCATTTCTGCCGCTTGTATCCGCAATCTCTTTTCTTTTGGTCACTACCCACAGCTCGTGACCATAGCCGATCTACGTCCCTACCCTCACCTATGGTTTATTTTCAGCTGTCAAAAACAAACACAAGTTTTCATCAAAGCCACTTGTTGCGTAAAAATGTAAGAATACGTATAAGAAAAGAAAAAAGAATGTCTGTCACGATCCAGGGTCATTTCCATTAAGCCTAGGTTGCCGTTATAGTTCAATGTTTCTTAGATTCTCCTTGTGTCTTCACCCCTGTGTTTAAGTCTCATTCCTGAGTCTCATTATGTTTCCTGTTTTATTTTGAAGAGGTCTGGTGTCCCATGTTCATTGTGTTTAGTTTCACTTCCCCTGTCATTCTAATCAGCTGTTTCCCCATGTGTTCCCACTTCCCCTTCACACCATGTTTCCAGGTCTCATGTATACATGTCCAGGTTTGTTCATGTCCATGTCAGGGTTCTTCATGTTGTATTTTAGTTCACCCAATTTAGGTTAATGTTTAGTTTTGCATCAGTTTGCCTTGCCCTTTGTTTGCAGCTTTTTATCAGCCTTATTAAACCTTTTGTTTTTAAAAAATTCAAGCTACGTTCTACGTTCCATTGTGTCTGCGTTTGGGTCCATTATTCACATTCCACACAATCTGCTTCCACACACTGTGACAAAGTCTTTAAAAGCAAATGTCAAAAAACTTTTAAGCAGTTACAAAAAGCATGAACAGTCTGAATAGACTAGATAGATTTGAAGTGTCTGAATCCCCTAAAGCAGGTGTTCAAATACTTCAAAGTATTCAAAGTAAGATTACTGTATAATAACATGTTAGAATAAATACAAAAAAATGTGTTTTTAAAAGTCAAGTTGCAGCTCTGCAAAGAAACCAGAAGCTTATCAGGTGTTTTTCACACTAATATTGTACTAGTTTCCACTACACAGGTGGAAACCTAAAAACATCTTATGTGACAACTAGAAAATCTGTTGGAAAAAATGGTACATTGATGTTAACATAAAATATGTCAGTGATGACTTTTCATACCTACAGTTAATCTATCACTTATTAGTCAGATATGTGTGGGTAAGGAGAGACAAAAATTTCTGAGCAACGCTCCAAAAATCAAGATTCACCTGAAGATCAGTTAATAGAGATTGGCCATCCTCCTGACGGCTTTTGCCTTTTTAAACATGTTTTACATGTTGTTTTGGTTGATATCGCTGCGATCAACAGCATTTACAGAAGAGCTCCCACCAATAAAGCTCTCATGTGTAACAACACTAAACAGACAAAGAGGAGCTAACAGGGGACTGAACACTGGACTGTATGTATGTATTAAGGTAAAAAACATTGCACTTAACTGATTACCTAATCAGCAGGTCAAACAGATGGGAGGTGGGGGGGCATGTGGCAAAACGGAGGTGAAGAGTTGGAAAGGAACAAATGAAATGTAAGTACATCACATCTGTGCATGAGATGATGGAGCAATAGAAGCTTTTTGCTTCTGTTTTTAAGTGGGAGAGCTTTTAAGGCTAAATGGCCATGTGTGTGCGCGTGTGTGTGTAACAATGTGGGCGGACGCAGTATGTACACGCACGCACGTTTATGTGCATGTGTGTGAGACTTTGTATTGCGTGTGAGGGACAAACACAGCTGCCACTGAGTCCTGGCATCTGCTGAAAGCAGAGCAAACTCTTTGTTAGACATGTGGTACTTGCGGACACACACGCTGAAGCCACGAGCTGGCATACGTATATGCTTGTTTGTATGCAAACCCAAAGATTAAGCCATGAAGCCTGATGATCAACACTTGCATCAAAGCTTTTATCAAAGCCTTGTCTTGATGTTGATTGTTTTATGGCAAACTAATGTGTTTCTGAATTGCAGCTGGGCAGCTGAATCGCTCTACAATTAGTGCATGTTAAATATTCTCTGTGCTCACAGAGCTGCAGGGTTACAGACCATCTGGGAAACAATCAGCCTTTGAGTGCTCTTACAGTGTGCACAGAGCTGTTTTTGTGACATGTTGTAATTTATTTTTGACATTTCTGTGAGCCACAACTTCTAATTAAAATTACATTTTAAACGGCAATACTGCTCAAACCTTTAATCTGCACCAATAATACATTTCCTTACATCTTCCTACTGTTTAATTTTCAGTGATATTTTGTAAATGTCATTTCTTCTGTTGCTTCACTGTATTTGGTAAAGGTTTATTTATTTATTTATTTAATTTCATATTATTTGTTTTACACAGTTCCCATTATTTCAACCCACAACGACTGTCAAAGACAAGCACACTGAACTGTTTCGTGTCGTTTATCAGCGAATTAATTTGCTCTGCCTCTTTACTTGAACTAGAGTTAAACAAGCACATCAAATATTTCAAATATTAACTTATAGCAAGCATAACACATCATATTCTTCCTCCCTGTGTCAGGATGCTGAGGTGGGCAATCATGGGCAGAAATACTGAAGGCAAAATTGCAACTTGCTATACAGTGTTAGAACGAGACATGCCACATTTGTGTGTAACAGTGCAGCTTTTCTTGACTACTATTACGCCAGACTAGATTGCAGTCTGATTTCTTTTTCTTTTGGAGCATTTGTTAAAATTTTTATTTCTCAAGTCAAACACTGTCTTTGACCCTGATGCTAATTTGTGAATGGCAGTGATGGACTGTGGGGCTCTGTGATCCAGGATTTCAAAGACTGTAAGATGAACTGTCATAAAACGTTGTTCAGTCATGATGCTCAGAGGGTGTAGCCAGCTGACACTGGTGATCTTTTGGCTTTTTATCTGACAGAAATGATTTTTTTTAAAGAAAATGAGCCCTGCCCTTGACAGGACTGCAATCCTGTGCAGACAGTATCCTGCCTCACACTCTATGACAGCTGGCATAAGCTCCACGCCCCCCCGATTGGATAAGCAGTTAAGAAAATGGACGAATGGATGGATGGTCAGTAATTTAAGTTCTAACCAATTATCTGTTTAAGCGAAAGCAATTTAATATATTAACCTCATCTGTACTTTGAAATGAGCGCTAATTAGCATTACCGCCATTTATTTAAATGTAGCCGCTTGACTCTGGACTTTATATAGAAGTTGGATGCAGACATTGTAACAGCAACAGTTTAAAACCTCAGATCTGGTTTTCTGCCTGTTGAGTTTTTGTGACGCTATCAGTGAACATGAGAGGATGAGATGCTGCCAAGCAAACGCCAGCCAGAGCCTAAAGCATACCTGACTTCAACTACTAATTCAGACCATAAATATTAACTAGACTTTAAATACTAAGTAGAGTTATTTTTGCGTGACTTTATTTACTGTAAATTTCCATCACTACATACTGTACTAATGTGACAACTTGTGTACTATTGTATGGCAACACTGACTAGCTTCTGTCCTGTTTAACATTTATGTTTACATCAGCAATCAACTGTTGCCAGGTAAAGGCAACTTCATAATTTTGGGAAAGATAAAATAACTATTACTTTATGAATGATCTGAACTGATTCTCTATTTCCATTTACTTCCATTTATTTATGAAGAATTTTGATGTGGCTACCAAATAGTCTCAAGGATCTACGGACTATACAACACTATAGTTGCCAGCTGACTGATGACTTCAGTGTCTTCAGCAACCCTTAATAGACAGCAGTTGAAGAAAGAGGACACACATTTACTTCCAGTGGGACTCGGAGAATTTAGTGTCCTAACCTGAACACTTTAGTTCACTGGATCGCCTGCTGGTGGACATGTGCCATAAACCTTAGCACTGCTTTGGATTCTGAGTGCCTGCTGTGGGCTATTGCCAGATAACGGTGGCCCATTCTAGAGTAAGGTATTCTACGTATGGACCTTTTCAAGCTTTGTGTGCTAAATATAAAACAGATGACTGATGCTGTCATCAAAGCACAGCTTTGGTTTTTTTGCACCCCATGGATCAAAACAAAAGCACCGGGATGTCGTACGGCTGACTCTGACAGCAGGCGGATGTTCAAACGCCCACAGTGTCAACATATTTCATCATATATCCAACAGCACACACACACATCTACGTCCTCATCATTCATTTTCAAACAACTCCCATTTTTTTAAATTCTGTTTCAAGCACATCAAAGTCATTTTTCAGTTACATTTAGTTTAGACATGCTTTCTCAGCAGCCTCTTAGCATCTCCTGAATTCCGACTATTGAAGATCTCTTCCCATTCAGTCTTGTGTGACTTATATAAGTAAACACAAATGGCATGCCTTGATGTGATTTTTTTTTCTGCGAGCGACTGACAACTAATCTCCCCACCAGCAATCCTTTTTCTATGGATTCACTCAGGCCATAGACGTTCTGAAAAGCCCTGTTTCACATTTTAAACAGGGAGAAATACAATTCCCTCATCTTTGGAAAGTCCTTTGCTATTTCAGTGTCCCTGCTGTAGCTAATAGATTGGATCGTGAATGAGTCTGACCTTTGATGCTTTTCTAGGAGCAATCAAACCACTTTGATTGAGTTTTTTTTTTAAATATACTGTCACCTCTGAGGCCTTTTCATGTCATATTTTTGCCTCTCTTTTGCAATTGCAGCTTAAGAGCGAAACCTCGCATAAGCCACTGGAGTTGGATTCGTCTGTACTGAGACATCTGAGACATAATTTAGTATTCATTACAGTGCAGCTCTGACTTCAGTGGGCAGAATTGGTGATGAAAAGTATATTTAATGAAGGTGACAGTATGACAATGAATGTGTAGTTGATTGCTTTGTATGCATTTGGGAACAGGAATCAGCATGACTAATTATTTAATTTGTGGCTTAAGTCTGGTTTAGGGTTGGGGTTAGGTGTGCAGTAGATATGGCTAAGCCTGAGAGTCTAATTGTTTGTCAGTACAATGCTGTCACTGTTTTTCTTTTTGCATGTTTATGTAAATGCTGGTGGTTATGACATGGAGTGGAGTTAAAGAGGCTGATACAGGGGAGTGAGGATCTGATTTTATCACATAAGAAGGATCCAGGGGCTGACAATGAGGGGGGAGATAAGACAGAAGGGGGCCAGCAGGGTAGCGCATTTATATTGGGTGCTGGGGGTGGGAGTAGGGGGACTAACTGACCTGCTCGGAGAGCTGCTTGCCTCTGAGGAAGAAGCCCAACAGGCAGCCGATGACCACGGCCAGCACAGACAGAATGAGCAGTCCGTTCTGCTTGCAGACATTTTTCACCCGCCCCCAAACTTCTTCCAGAGCCACCGCCATCCTCCTCCTCTTCTCCTGGTTCCCTCCGCAACTTCTCAACCCTCAAAGAAAACCACCGGCAAGCCCCCCACCCTTCCACCTCTTATTTAGCCATATCAAGAAATCAGAGAGCCAACAGCTGCCACAGCACTGGAAAAAATATCAGGGTGTGGATGCAGCAGGTGGGAGGGGAAAAAAGGGGATAAATGTAGAGATTGATAAGTGAAAAAGTATGCTTTTAAGGAAAAAAATGTTAAAAAGTAGAAGATTATGCGCGAAAAAAAGTCATTTAGCTAATGGAGGAGGATTCAAAGTAAAATTGAAGAGGTAGTCGTCCAAAAATAAAGCACTTCAGGAGTTTTTCCTCCTCTGAGCTTCTTCCTCTGTTACTTCACTTTGAGCATCACACAGATCCTCTCTCCCGATCCCTGTCAATCTGTTTCTGTCTCTTTCTCTGTCAGTCAACCCCTCCACCCTCCTTACCCTTCCCCCACAGGCACATTTCAGCTGGTGACCAACAGGGGGCTCTGCGACAGCTGGTGGTATTGTCATCGGGGTTAATACTACGATCCTATTAGGCTTCACTGCACAACTCAGATCAAAGGCTGGATTAGAGAGCTCTCTGAACAATTGGACAGCAGATTTTCCCAGACCACGAAAAAGAAAAAGAAAAAAACAATCCAAATACACCTGCATAAGGTAAATAAGGTAAACAAACAGTTTCAGGTAAAAACTGTGCCCAACAGTTTTGATGAACTGTTGCTCTGTTTTTGCAGAGATGCACTCACAGTGAACATGATGCCAGCTGACTGTGCACTGACAGAAATAAGAACGCGCACAGTTGGGCTGAGTACATGAATATACACCGGAGCATCAAAAATTATGTGGCGCATTATAAATTATGCAAAGTCCAGCATATTACAGGTACACTGATATGAGGTGGAGAAAAATATTTAGAGCTGTGTAGCAAGGACCTGTAATCACAGTGACAGTACATGTAGTATGACATATTCCGCTTTTCCTGCATCATTCATGGAATACTAATGAAAATTTATGTTTAGAAGATAAGGACTTCTTTGTTTTTAGCCCATAAAATAATCAAAAGCAACAGCATGTTTATTTAATAATTTGTATTTAATAATTTGTTGTTGTTCTCTCTGAAGATCCGATCAAGTTTATAGAGTTGATTAAATATGATTTAAAAAGATTAAATATGGACATCTGGGCATGTAAAGTTACTCAGAGATGGGTAAGTCTTGCTTGGTACACTATCCAGAATTTGAGACTGATCTGGAGTAACAGTTCACAGTTATAAAACTCAACAGTGCCAAAAAAAGACTAAAATAAAGAAAATACTTTGTACATTCCCAACTATCAAACAAGCCTGAATAAGCAAGCACTTGTCGACAGTGGGAAGGAAAAACGTCCTTTTAACAGGAAGAAGCCTCCAGCAGTCTTAGACTGGAGGAAGCATCTGCCCAAGCGATTGGGGATGAGGACAGGGGAACAGGAAAGAAGAACTTTAGTCATTACTGTGTTGCTGATTGTAGCTTTCCACACAGCACAAACATGATCTATTTATGAACTGTTCTCTTAGTTACTTGAAAAACGATCATAAAATAGCATGAAATAACTTGATACTGGGAAAAATAGCATATTATAACATGTACCTTAACTTAACTTTTCCCTTCAGAAACATGAGTCCTAAAAGCGAGTTGAACCACTTGGTGTAAAGATAAGAAAATAGACATCAGCTAGGGGATATTAGTCAAAGTTAGTCATCATTTTTTGCTGTAATGGGATCTTAGCACTCGCTGAAAACGTGGTTGTAGTGTTTTGTGAAACACTATGAGTGGATCAAATGGTGGGATTTAAGCAATGAACAATAAAAATCCTAGATTTTGTTTAAAACACTGCAAAAAGAATATATTTAATGGCGTAACTGAGCTAAAATGTTATGAATTTAATGAATTCTGGAATAGATTTGCTAAATAAAAAAGTCTTTATCTGAAGAACATAATATCTGTACGGTAGTATATGTTGCTTCCACGCCATGTATATGTATGCTATAACTGTGGACTGTACCCATACCATGTAAACAGTGGTTCCCATACATTAAAAGATGGAATTAGCCACCCTAACATCAGTCACCGGTTTCTGGATTGCTTTCAAAACCACCATTTCAGCTTTATGTGCATTGCCATCTTGAGCTTTCTGAGCCCAAAGTGACCATATTTAGACCAGTTTGTAGGATGCTAAGCAAACAGCTAACAGTGTCAAGCTTACATCCTAAAATGTATGCATACAATACATAAGAACCAAAGGGCAACAGTCAAAGCTAAAATAATGAAGCCAGTGTGGAAGTTGCAGAAACAGCATTTCATGTAGGTGTCACACATGAGGCTGGTTACAAAAAGGAGTCAATTCTCACTGACTCTCATGTTGACAAGCCCGATTTGACAGCGTTAAATTACATTCACACCCTGATACAAAATGCAGTTTTGACTTCTATGGATATTTTTCCTTTTCATAAAAACTCTGAATGGGATAAATTCTTTTAACTAACTTACCTACTTGGATAAATGAGTAAGAGGTGTGGACATGTTGATGGGTGTGAGGTGTTCTGAAACAAACAGCTGGAGCCCATCCATGTCTGCTAAGCCTCAACTTTCTCTGAGTCACTGGACCTTTTCCCTTTATGCGCTACGTCTTCTCTCCTCGTCACATCTCAACTCAACTCAAATTTAAAACAGGACGGTAATCACATCCATCTTTTATACTGCTTGTGTGATGGATACAGCTGTCCATGTTGGTACGACTGTATCCTAGTCTGTGAGTTTGGTTGTTCTCAGTCTACAGTTTATATTTTTCAGCTGTGAAGTTTTCTGTAGTTTTGTAATTGTAGCTAGGACTTTTATGCATTTTGAACGATGTGTTTATTTGAGCTTTTATTTTAGTTTTTATCACTATCTTTGATTTCTTGAGGTTTTTTTTAGTTGATTCCTGCCACTCCTGTGTTCTTTTGTGTCTTGTTTCAAGTCTCCATTTTTGTTTTAGGTATTACTCAATTCCGGTGTTATTATTTGAGTCCTTTTCTCTCTTGTACTTGGCTTTTAGTTTTACTTCCTATGTAATTGTCTTGATTAATTTCAGTTGTCTTGTTACCCTCCTGTGTCCATTTCCCTTGATTACCTCAGTAACTACGTTGTTTGCCTTTCAGTGATGTGTTTGCGTTCGTATCTTATAGACCGCAATCTGTCAATCAAAGCAGCCACTACAGTACCATAAGGCACCAGTGGTGGCATGGTGTGGTTTGGGGCTCAGCCGCAAGGGAGAGGTGGTGCAGTGGGTTCAAGGGGTATTGTCAGGGGCGGCTAGCTGGCATAGTTGGCAGCCATCATTAACCAGGTCTCTCCTATATTTACTCAGTAACATGCTGGGATGTAGGTGTGTGTGTGCACAGAGAAGGAAGACGTGGCCGGCGACTAAAGTGTGGGAGCTGTCCAATAAGCACTACAGTAACATTGTACAGCCAGAGAAAGAATTAAAATCTTTGATTTTAACAGGCAGTTTTCCTTGTGTGGCTCAGTCCAGGTTAATGAGCTTGGGCCCACATAAGGCAAATTGTATACGCCTATGCCTTTTCAGGAGAACATCAAGACCATTCAACATTTGTCAACAGTTTGTCCTTTGCAAACAGAGATTCTCTGACATCTCTGAATCTTTTTATGTTGCGTGGATAGCGTTACCTTGTTAAGCCAACATTATTATTATTATTATTATTATTAATGATAATAATAATAATAATAATAATATCATTATTATTATGAGGTGCATGTTGCAGTGATGATTATAGTAAGATTACTAATAGGGATTCACAGTCAACTGTCCTCTCAACATCACATCTCCACATGTGCACTAAAGCACATGGACATACAGACACCTACACACACACACACACACACACACACACACACACACACACACACACACACACACACACACACACACATCATCATCATCATCATCATCATCATCATCAATCATCTCCTGCCTGCTGACACTGCTGTGCTGTGTCTCTTACTTGATGGGAAATTATATGAAGCTGCTGAAGCTGGAAGTCAGAGGCTCAATTAAATGGTGTGACTGAATCCAGTGAGGTCTGTTATCAAAGAGAGTCGATTATCATTATCATATGCATTAGTGTATCATTAATAGGAAGATGGTTGGTCAGTGTCAGTTTGAGATAATGAATCTACAAATCACTGTCAGACTGTACTGGGGGGGAAGTGTCCTACCTTTTTCTGAGTTTTTCATTGCTGCAGTACTGAAGATAAAAATCTGCTTGTATCGCTCTTTTAAAACCACCAGTCCAAAAGAGTTGGGGTGTTGTGCAAAATGTAAATAAAAACATATTATATTATGTAGCGTATATGATGCAATATTCAAAGGCTTTGCAAATTTAAATTGAGGAGTATTATTCTGAAATTCATCTGTTGTTGTTGTTTTTTTTTTTTTTTTGCAGATTAATAAGCCGCTGCCCATTTGTACTTCTGAGAAACTCTTTGACGTTTACTCATTTTATTCATGACATTGTCAAAAGTCTCAGTTTAAAGATTTGATGCTTTCTGATGTTTATTCTGAATAAAATATGGGTTTATTGGATTTGCATCATGCAAGATAGCCTGGGACTAAATTCAGATGTGTCAGAAATTTAAGATGGCCATCTCACAGTGTTGCTTACTCTCGCAATGTGAGAGAAGGTAATATATTTAAAATGAAACTTTTGAATTCTGGCAAAGAAGAAAATCAATACCAAGCCTTGTTTGTGTGCTGTCTCCTCCAGCTTTTATCATGACTGGAACAAGGCGGGTATAGAGTGAAAAGAAATAGCTGCAATACGTCATAGCCTGTGATTTAGTGGGTATTAACATGACCACAGTTACTAGATTCATGTAGCAGAAAATCTGCCTTTCAATAAACTATGAAATTTCACAGTGTTCAGGAATCTTTAGGGATGTAGAGACCTGCAAACATTTTCACTGATTTCTCCATGTCTAGGTCTCAGAGCTCACCCATACTTCTGACATAAGCCCGTGCATCTCCACCTCATGTCTCTGTCACAATGATTACAGTCCTGCGCAACGGATATGCTTCATTTCAGTTCCACGAACAATGCCCCATGTGTTGCACATGTGGAAAACCAGAGGCTCTCTCATTATGTTAACGCAACAACCTTTTACATGATGGGTGATATTACTCTAATTGTAATCCCAGAAGCCACATCTGCTGTGGGGCTGCGGTGTAATCTGTGGCTGAGCTCTGGGATGTGCTGCTGTCTGGGGCCAAATATGCAGACTTGGATGTAAACAGGCACCTGCATGACAAATGTGCTGCAGTCTCAAATGCAAATTACTAAAACAATCTGTGTAACCTGCAAAAAATGCAATTTAAAAAAGCCACAGGCTACTTGACTGTGATTGGGACAAAGACTATTCAAGAGCCCTGCTTTCAGCTTTTCTCCCTGAGGAAAATGTCTTTCTAGCTAATACTTTCTGACCATTAACACAGCAGCAATAATCCAAGCAGAGACCTTGCTCTAAGTCAAAATGCTGTAGGAAGAGCTTGCAAAGCGCAAACAGGCACAAAGGATAGTGAGATGGATATTGATGGATGGATCCCGTGTGTTTTCTTGTCCTTTTACTTCATGCCAGAAAATGGAACCCCATTAAGAAGCAACTGAATTTCATTCACCCGTTTCAGGATTTTAAAACTCAGAGAACGTACACAAGCAAGACTCTTTAAAGTGTTCGGGTAAAGAAATAGATATTTTCCTATTTACTTTCTTGTTGTGAGTTTGGTAGGAAAATCAATGCCATCCTTATACATAAATGAATGCCACTAATCAAAAATTACCCAGAATGTTTCACATTTTCCTCTGAGATGACTTTTATTCCATTAACGAGTTATAAAGGAAACAGAATGTATGAGCAAAAGCATCGAATAGGTTAGAAATGGTTACTTTTCACTAAAATATAAATTTTTCACTTCAAATATTGCTTCTTCCTTTTGCGGCAATAACAGCATTAGAAATGTTTGGCTGTCACTTTGGGTAATCTGGATACTTTTCACCCTACAGATCCTTACCGATGTGATATTTATTTATTCGGGTTTTTTTTTTTTTTTTTTTAATATAAAATGCATTTAAGCTGTTCCCAAACAGCTCTGTAGGTTTGAGATCAAGTCACACCATTGCTCACTCCAATTCGGGCATGATACCAGCTGACTACTTTGTTTCCAAACAGTTCTTGCATAGTTTAAAACCTTGCTTTGGGTATTTTTTTTCTTGTTGCAGGAGGAAACTATTTTCAGTCATGTTCCATTCACAGAATGACATGATTCTTTTTATCTTGTACAAATCTCCCACTACCAACCCCAAAACATTTCTGAGTGCGCGTCTCAGGAATGTTCTTTTTTCTCCAGATGCCTCAAACATGGATTGATCTGTCTATAACATTTATACGATTGTCCTGTGTCGATTATCTGTGCTCTTTTCCCCATCTCATTTGGTTTAGATGAGCAGTTGTTTTGTTGTTCTTTCTTCTAGAAATAAGAAAGCCGTCAGAAGACAGACGTTTCAGCTCAGTCCTCTTTCATTTGGTGTTCCACAAGGATCCATTCTTGGGCCTCTTTTATTCACAGTACACTCAATCAATATTTTCTCTATTGTTATTCTGGTGGCACCACTGCAAATCTACACCCTGGTTTTGATACCGTTTAGAAATTGTTTGTTAAACAGAAACTTGCTCTAAATTCTCATAAAATAAAAGTGTATGCTAAAAGTGTATCAAGCCCTCACAGTCACATAAATAAAACAGTTTAACATTAAATATACTTAAGATTCTGGCTGGATGCCAGACTCACTTTTAAGACCCCTGTGAAAAGCCTGTTAAAAAAAAAAAATTAAAGACGAATGTTTTGCTAGTCATTTTATCTACGCTTGATTATGGTGATGGTTTATGTGTAATGTTCTTCATCCACCATGAAGCCTCTTGTTTCTGTGTATCTAAGTTGATTACATTTCATTGCTTTCTTTGCTTACTCAACATTGTTTCCAATATGAAAAAGTGGCATAGTCCTTCTTAACAGAAGACAGTTGCCTCAGCTCTTTGCTTAAATTTGAATATTTTATTGACCAAGTTAAATAAAGCCCACCTGGCTCTCTGACATCAGTTGTTCCTCTTAGTCACAGTGGATTCGAAAAGACTTGATTTAAATACACCGTTGCAGCTACATTTTCTTATTTCAGTGGCACAGTTAAAAATGTTGTTTATATGTATCTGCAATAACTCTTGGACATGCTTGTTTTTAAATTTGTGAACATCTATAATGTGTCTTTGTATCATGTGTTGTGAAGGTGTTTGTCTACTCTTAAGCTTCACATGTGTTTGAGACACGGGTCTCTCTTGAAAAAGAGATACTGACCTGTTAAAATAAATGAATATTTTTATATAAAATATTATGTATAATATGGTTATCCGTCTTGGTATACCCCTATGACAGCTGGGATAATAATAATACTAATACTAATACTAATACTAATACTACTACTATTAATAATAATAACCTCTTCCATCTAGCTGCCAGTTTCAGATAATGTTTTCTTTCCAACAGCATCCTGGAGTTGGCTCTGAAGTCTTGACAGTCGACATTGTGCCTTAAACAAGAGAATTGGATCTAATTGTTGTCTTGCTCGGTTATGCACCAAAGCCTCTCACTTTTCTTTCTATTCTGATAGGTGTGCAATGAGAGTATTACACAGTGTTCATTGAGAATATAATCAAAGGCTAAAATGTTTTTGCCGTCCAAAATGCATTGCTCTTTTAATCAGCACAGTACTCTTCAGCTAAGCTAAAATAATTGGAAGGGAATGTTTCTGATGAATGTGCCCAAGAAGACATGCAGAATAGCCTGGCACTTCAGGCTATTCTGCATGTCTTTGATACTGAAAGATGAGTAAAATTGTTTTTTAAAAAATCAAGTAACATTCAAACAGCTCAGTCAGCTCATGCCAACAACTTGCAGGTGTGTAGGTGCTGATTGAGAAAATACTTCTCTGACTAATTGTGGGTTTTTAGAAAACACAGAGGTATATATGGATACATTTGTTAAGTTCAAAGCCCATGTGGCACTGTGGCACTATTATGCAGCCCACAGTGTGCACAGAGTTGGTCAGTATCATCAGTCATGTGGCACAGCGCAGTGATGGAGGATGTTTACCAAGCAAGTAAAGAAAGCTGAACTAATAGGGTAAGGGAGATGGATGGGAGAAAGAAGCAGACGAAAAAGGAGCAGATGGATGGAATTCCAGTTGTGCATGAGGGTGATGTGTTGGTGGCGGAGGTCAGTGCATCGCTGTGATCATTGTCTCTCACAGGGATATGCTCACAAACTCATCTGCAATGAGAGAAGAGTGGGCTTGCAGCTGTGTATGTTCATAATCTTGTAATATGTAATATTCTGTAATATGTCCATTTTGTGTTTGTGAAGATATGTGAGTAGTTTGATGAACATGTAGGTGTGTGTTTGAACTGCCACACTGCTCCACAATCCCCAACCACTGTCAAATAATCCCTTTTCTTCTGCCAATTTTTCCCTGTTTCTGGATTGGTCTGCCAGAGATAATCTGGGATTACAGCGAGCAGTCAGGCCTGGTGTGTTTCTCATTCATTTAGACTAGGCGGACATGTTCGGCATCTACAGGTCATCATTTGCTGTGAGCTTCAGTGTACTCCATTACAAATGACATATCAGCAAAATTTAGCAGATTCAGGTGCTTTGCATACCAAACCAGAAGCTGTGGTGAAGTAACCAATGAAGGATATTAAATAATTACAAAATTACTTTTCAATAATCTAATCTGTCTTCCTCAAATGTCCTTCTAAATTCTCTTTTTCTCTGCCACTTTTTAGTTTATGTTTTTTGTTTGTAAAGCTCAAGATTTGTGATTATTATCATTTACACAGAAAAACTGAACCAGAATGGTTGATTTTATTTTTATAAAATCAATACTTTCTCCCCTTTTGCTCTGTTCTTTTCAGCCTTTAATACTCCCAGAGTACAGACATTTTTTGAAGTGAACTTAGGCAATAATTTTCAAAAACTATAGCCTTCTAATAGTTTGCTGAAGGTCTTTCAAAGTTTTTCTTTGGACACCGACTGCTTATCACTCAATTTTTAGTCCAGCCTGTCACAGGGCCCGTAGGCCGGTACCAGAGATACCTGATACCAGACTGAAACAGTGATCAGTTTCATGGGTTTTATTTACACAGGTGCAGTAAACGATTAACTAGTAAGAATGGTGTGGAATGACACAGGGGCTCGGGAGACACTGAAGACAATTTAGTGGCGAGAATAGTGTGGAACGATGCTGGGGCTCGGAACGGGAGTTCACTGAGACGAAAGGCTCTACAACACAGAAGGGGAGAGATTAGTAGAGGAAAAAGAGAACAGAGCATCTGAAGGAGGGAGATAGACTGAGGCATGAGTTTACTAGAAGCTGGAGCAGTTTAAGTCTTCCAGGGGAAGTGGGCTGAGTGAGGAGCAGGGTGGTGAATGATAGTTTGTGTTTTTCCAATCTGAGGTTGTGGAAACTCTAGGATGGGCAGTGGGCAGAAGGACAAGCAGGTGAGAAGGTGAATATCCAATTTCCAGTGGTGGAATAGCGAAGCGGGGAGATTGCGGGTGAGGAGCTGGCACGAGACTGCAAACTGTTGGCAAGTTGAGTGTTGATACAGTAAGAGCTGCTGGCACAAGGAAAGGAGTATTGATTGATTGATTGAAAGTACACAGCTGAAAAAGAGAGAATCACAAGGGGCTAAAGGCAGGGTTACCACCATAGGTAGCTGACGGACTGTTGAAGGAGAGATGCCAACATCAGGCTTAAATGCAGCCTTGCTGATTATTGTCAATGGGAGACAGGCGAGTGGAAGTGGCCAGGGCTCCACCCTGGGCTGGATCTGGGAAAAACGCAGCAGGCAGAGGAAAAACACCAGCTGCTCACCCAGACCTTGAGAGTACCCGAGGCAACCGATCCGGGTCAGACCCGTGACTACACCTCAAAAAATCAATCAGAAGGACAAGAAAACAGAGGAGTGGAGTGTATTGTTTGATTTGAGAAACATGGAATGTTGGGTGAATACGTAAGGAGGCTGGTAACTTTAGCTTGTCTGCCTCAGGGCTAATGACGGTGGCCACTTAATAACAGCCGATGTAATGTGGGGCGAACTTGTGTGATAGTGACTTTAGCAGAATGTCTTTAACTAGATATATCTCCATCTCCATCTCCATGAACAATGATGGTTGGCATCCTAGGGAAACTTAGAAAGGTGAGAGACCAGTAGCAGAAGCAGTGAGAGAATTATGAGTGTACTCTACCCAGGTTTGATTTGATGACCCTGTTGCCGGGTTGTGGGAGGTGATACAGCAGAGAACAGATTCCAGTTCTTGATTTACTCGTTCAGTTTGGAGGTTGGTCTAGGGATGGTAACTGAAATTGAGACTGACCCGGGCTCCAAGTCCCGAACAAAAGAACTTCCAGAACTGCGAGGTAAACTGGGAACCACAATATGAAATTATTTCAACAGGGATACCATGGAGTTGGAAAACATGATCAGTCAAGAGTTTGGGGTTTCAGCAGCAGAGGGTAATTTGTACAAAGCATGAAGTGAGCTGATTAAGGAAATCTGTCGAGTATGGTGAGTATTACAGTTTTTCTTGAGGAAGTGGGGAGTCTGGTAACAAAATCCAGTGAAATATGTGACCAGGGTCTGTATAGAATGGCTAAGGATTGGAGTAATCCGGAGAGGCGTTGGTTATTGTGTTTGTTTTGGGCAGAGACTGAACAGGCTTCTACATAATCCCTCACATCTTTTTCAAGAGAATTCCACCAAAAATGATGATGATGATGAGCCAGATGGACGTACGTCAACTATAAATGGTTTGGAGGAATTGGGATGGATAAGAATGGAAGTGGAAGTGAATAATTGTTTCAGTTTGGAAAAGATGGACTTTGCTTCAGTGGACCAGATGAAAAGAATCTGTGGAGGTGAGGTGAGTTAGGGGTGTGGCTACCTGACTGTAGTTACGGATGAAGCGCTGATAGAAGTTAGCTAAGAAAAAAGTTAAAATGTCGTCAAGGTAGACAAACACAAAAACATTTAGAAAATCCCTTAAAACATTGCTGACAAGGACCAGGAAGACTGCTGGGGAGTTAGTGAGACTGAATGGCATGACGAAATACTTGAAATAACCTAACAGGGTGTTGAAGGCTGCCTTCCATTCATTCCCTTCATGGATGTGAACCAGGTGATAAGCATTATGTAAGTCAAGTTTAGTGAAAACTGTGGCACCATGGATGGGCTCAAAAATGTGGGATAACTAACAAATACCAGAGATGAAGATGGACGGATGTTACCAGCTGCCAGAGACTTGCGGATATATTTTTCCATGGCCTCTTTCTCTTGTCGAAACAGATTGCAGAGCCGGCTGGATGATAGAGGGGCTCCTGGGAACAGGTCTATAGTACAATCAGCGCGGCGATTCGGTGAAAGAGACAATGCTTTGGCCTGACTGAATACTTCGTGGAGGTCATGGTATTTGATGGTGGAGAGATCTGTTGGGGAAGAGGCAGCAACACAGGAGTTCCAGGTCACAGTGGGTAGTGCAGAGGTGAGTGCAGCTAGCGCAGTTAGCCAAACAGAAAGGACACCAACTTCAGATCCTATGACCAGGCAAGTCAATGTGAGGGTTGTGCTTTTGAAGCCAGAGGTAGCTGAGGATCACGGGAATGTCCGGGAGGTGAATGTAAAGAACGTGAGAGTCTCCTGGTGGTTGCTGGACAAGATTAGACTGACAGGTTCAGTTTGGTGGGTTATAGTGGTGAATACTCGATTGTTTAGAGTGGAAGCAGGAATGGGGGGATTTAAAGGAACAAAAGGGAGACACAACTGGTTAGCTGGTGTTACGCCCCAGTCTAGGGGTACAGGAACGTAGCATAAGGGTTAAAAATCATGTGACCCTGCCCTGGTCCCCAAAACCATACACAGAAAAACCAATTTCTAAAGTGGAAGGTGGTTTATTGTCTATACTGAAAACTAAGCTCCGGGTGAACAAAGGCCAAAATAACAAACAAAACAAGCTAAGTCAGGAGAGGAGGTGCTATCTAAAACCCTATGTGAAACAAAAAAACAAACAAAAGACACACGCTACACCTAACTCCCTAACTGAAATAACCAGGAGAAAACAGTACAAGAAAATAATAAGGCCGCTCACCCCTTCTGTGTCAGTGTCTATTTACAATGTACTATTTACAAGTGAAGACTAATTTACACACTATATACAAAGCTCAGTAAATCTGAGGAACCACACACGAATAATACAAGGTTGGGAAGCCAGGGTCAGGTCTGCTGCTGCTGTCAGTCACTGCCGCTCAACTGCTGGGCAGGAGTCTTTTAAAAACAGCCACCTGATGAGGGGACCAATCAGCCGCCGCCAGCTCTCCAATCAGGAAGGCCCTGTAGAGTCTTAAAGACACATCACAACAAAAAAACACAGCCGGCCCAGGGCCGTAACAGCTAGTTCAATATGTATAAGGTTCTGCTCTACCCCGGAATCTACATGAGCCTGTAGTGTCCGAGTGACATGGTTTAGGCTAGGCATTACAGGTAGCAATAACTGGGATTTAGTAGATGTCAGGGATCCCCGAACTTACTGGCAGGAGGAGCCTTTTGGATGAACTGGGCAAGAGGCGATGAAGATACCCTGCAATACAAGCATTTCTGACAATGATAACGTCTCGCTCTCTCTCTTCTGCAGTTAGCCACGAAGTACCTATTAGGATGGGCTTGGGGTGTGGTTCGGTTGAGAGGGAGAGAGGAGGAAGTTGACCTCTCTCACAGAGAAATTGGTATGGCTCGGATCGGGCCCATACAATGTGCTTACACATGGCCCACATACCGCAAAGAATGACGGCCCTTTGGTGGCCCACACATTGGCCAGCACAAGGCCAGTTGCAGACACACTGCTGGCCCTATGCTGGCCCAGAACAGTTTCAGCTCTGGCCCTAGATGTCAGCCTAATGTGTACCTTAATAAGGCCATGTAATAACAACATGTGCTGTATTTAGCACAGATTAAAAATGTCTCAACAAAGGTAATCCAGCAAATTTATTTTGAATGGAATAATTTATATAATTTCAAATTAACAATATATCAAATAATACTGGAA
Organism: Pelmatolapia mariae; assembly: GCF_036321145.2. Lineage (NCBI taxonomy): Eukaryota > Metazoa > Chordata > Actinopteri > Cichliformes > Cichlidae > Pelmatolapia > Pelmatolapia mariae. The sequence continues at coordinate 9,911,131 of NC_086243.1, read as the reverse complement.
CATAATAGTGCAATAAGTAACATGACGAAACTCTGTTCAGACAGTGAATGTACTGATTCTTATATAGCGCTTTTCTACTCTCCCAGATTACTCAAAGTGCTCTATAAAACATGCCACATTCACCGACTTTCTCTAAACTGAGTGCTTCTTAACTATATTCATACACATTCACAGTCTTGACATGCAGACTGGAGGAGCCAGGGAACGAACCACTAACCTTCTGATTGGTAGGTGACTTGTCCGAGCCAGACCTGTCTGCTATGTGGGCTGAAGCGGTGGAGCGGAGATGGAAATTGGAGACGAACAGAAGAAAGCGCGGTGGGACTTGTAGTTCTTTCTGGCCTCTCTTTCCCTCAAGCGATTATCTGTCCTAAGGGAGAGAGATCAAATCCTTGAAAGAGCAAAGGTCATCATGGGAGGCTGAATGATCCCTGACCTGATCATCAAGGGCCTGGAGAAAAACTCCCTGGAGGGCATAATTGGACTAGCCAGCCTCGTCTGCTGTGGTACGAAAGTCAGTCACAAACTCCACAACACTACGCTTCCCCTGCTGTATATTTTGTAGTTTCTTAGCTGCGCTGCTCTCAGAGATGAAGTAAGAGAATTTTAATTTTAATTCCACCAAAAACTCATCATGCGGGCAGGAAGAGATCGGGTGGAAAGAAAACTCAGCCCATGCGAGTGCTTTTCCCTTCAGCATTCCCACTACACAAAGAACCAATAACCAGTAAAGAACTAATATTTAATTGTACCTTCAGATGCTTTTTTATTAGCTGGTCACAACAACACATAATTTGTTCCCATCTATAAAAAATATCAAAGAAAACAAAGTCTGACAGGCATGGAATAGAATTTTAAAGTCATTTAAGTCATTCCTAAAGAGTTGTTCACCAAATACTTTATCTTTACAAATATATCTCAGCATAATGTGCACTTTATCCTTAAAAATAAATCGGAGGAAACTGGAAAAGTGGAGGATAAAAGAAGAAATGGCAAGCCTAAAAAACCATTTGCAACAAAAGGGAGGCTGTCAAAAACATTCTTAAGAAAGAGAAACGGGAAATAAAGGCTGAGGTGTGCCAAATTACACAAAAAATGACTGAAAATCTGTGGCAACAGGGAGTTTGTGGAGTTATAGATGTATCTAAATTTGCAATACTTGGTTCAAATTGTTATCAATATGTATGTAGGAGGAGCTCTGAAGACAGGTATAACAGCGAGTGTCTACAGTCATCTGTAAAACCTTGTGGAGTCTTTGTCATAGTTTAGGGCTGCATTTCTATGTACGTTTGCATGCTTTAATATATCACTGCACCAATTTCCAATTTCCTAACAAAATATAAAAAATAAGGAGCTCAAGAATACTGCCTGGGACTTTAGTTGTCATGAAGGAGGAAATTAGCTATAAAGACTAACATAGTTTTATAAGCCAGGCAATTAATGCCTATTTCTGGTTTAATAAATAAATAAAACCCTCGACATTTAAACAGCCTTATGTGGAAAGTCATACAACAAATTTGGCAGCTGTGCACTGGCTTCATTTTTAGCCAAGGTTGACACTCAATGCAAGCAGTCTTACTGAGAAGCAGATACAGAGGACTTTGCACCAGTAATGAGCCTTTTCATACAGCCGCTGTGCTTCTGTTGACCTTTTTACAGTACAATCAATAGCAGACATGCCAAAAAAATAATAGTATTCAGTACTATTGATTGGAAATGTGGTCAGGTTTACAGTTTATTATGTCATATCTCTTGATGATGATTCAGGAAATACATTTAAGTCTCAAATTGCATACCTAACTAACTTACGCTACAATTTAAAAAGTTTCTTTGCAATGAGAATAATTTGTCATTAAGACAAAGACAGGATAGTTGTGAACATGTTCTATTGCAGTCTCTTTTCAATAATGACTCTCTAATAAGAACTAAATATCCTCTAAAGCTTGAGCTGTATGACATAGAATTGTGATCATGCTGAATGAGTCATACGGAGTCTGAGGGTCTATTCAAGAAAGAAATGATTCAAACAGATGAACCATTTATATCTTTTTGAAATCATGGAAACATTGGACAGGGGGCCATTAAAAGATCATGTGTACACGAGCTTTTTCATCCTTTTCTGTCATGATGCCCAGGATGGTCTCTATAAAGCAGAAACTAAAAAAAAAGTAAAAATACAAAAATTAACGTAGCAATAAATGTCTATAATTGCATTTAGCTAACAATTTTCTGTAATTTTGTCTGTGCAATAGGGTAACAGACACAGTTAGCTTCTGGCTTTGGTAATTAGGTGATTTGAAAAACACAGCATACCGAAACCTCTATAATCTGCATCCTGGCATGCAAATTATAACACTGATGTGACTAAAGTTTTATCCAGGAATTGATATTTGACTTAAAGATGGAGATTTTCTCTACATGATGTGAACTATTGCTCAAGACCACTTTGAAAACAAACAAGGAGGAAGAGATTTGTTTTTACCAGAAATGTTTTTTCTCATCATTTTAAAAGCATCTTCTAAACCATCTAGAATAGAATTAGGTAAAAGTACTATGTTTTTTATGAGGATCTGTGATATGGTGAACACATTTAAACTACAATGTTCTTTTTATCACGAATCAGTCTCTTAGTTGACTAAGATTAAGATCACTTCGGTCACTAGATGTGCTGATGAGCATTTTCTCAGATATTTTGAAGGATTTAATTGCTTTTATTAGACATTTCCTAAATCTATGTCTTAAACCATTCTTCTTCTCAAACCCTTGATAATATCTTAGCTGTTGAGATCAGTCAAAGACCCGTGCAATTCCATGTAGTCAAACTGACAACACAGGTGTCGCCAGGTGTATATATATATATATATATCTGTGTGTGTGTGTGTGTGTGTGTGTGTGTGTGCTTCAAGAAATGGTTAGGTATTTGCTGCACGTACCTGCATAAGGCTCGAGGAAAAAGCTATATGCATCAAACTCTCTCTGTGCAGCTGCTCCCTGGTTGAGCATATATGGAGTTGGGAACAAAATGTTTTTGTATTTGCACCCTATTTATATTTTTATTCCCACAGTGTAGAAGCAACACCTCTGGAACATCACTTAGAATTAAAAGTCAGTGGAGTAGCCTGCTTTAATTATGACAGCACTGCTTGATTGCCGCCATAACTTACAGATAATATTCTGCCCACCAGCTGTTCAGCGTTGTGAAGCTAAAATGATCAGATGGGCACAGAACTCTGTCATGCTCTCCACTGCATTGCTGTATCTTAAATTACATATTCCAACAATAATCATACTATTTAAAACCTCAGAGTAAGTGGAGTGAGCCAGTGTGTGTGTGTGTGTGTGTGTGTGTGTGTGTGTGTGTGTGTGTGTGTGTGTGTGTGTGTGTGTGTGTGTGTGTGTTCAGGTCTTTCTCATGTTGTGGGGCCCTGAACTTGTCACATAATGGGGACAAAAGCAAGTCCCTTTGATGTTATTCGGTAATGTTGTACAGTTGAGGCTGGGTTAGGTGTAAGAAGTAAACACTTCATCTGCTGTAGGTGAACTGAAGAAGTAAAGGCAGTGCTGACACATCTTATTAGCGTTCCCATCCCCGTATTAGCTCCTGAAAAGGACTCTCTGACTTCAGTGTTCTCCAGCCTAATGTTCAGTTCAATTTTAGCTTGTGAACCGTCCAGGGTGCACCCCGCCTTTTGCTAAGTCACAGCTGGGATAGTCCACTATCACATTATAGCACACGTCATAAATTGTAAATGCAATGAATGAAACACTGTATTAAAGTAAGGTTATGGTCAGGCAACTTTATCCTTGGAGTTCGATAGAGTCTCCAGAAAAAGACCAGTGCCACGTCCTCGAAAGTCACGAAGTCAAGGATATGCATTCTCATGTTTGCGTGTGTGACTGAAGAGAGAGAGAGAGAGAGAGAGAGAGAGAGAGAGAGCGAGAGAGAGAGAGCGAGAGGGAGGGAGAGAGAGAGATGTAGGAGGTTGGTGGGCGCTGCAGTTTTCTTCAAATTCAAAGTTTTTCACCTCCATCTCTCTGCGCGTTCACTCACTGAGAAACACGCTGCAGATGAAAAACAGCGCGCTGCTCCACTGGTCTAACCACGGGGCGCGCTCCCACGCAGGAACATTCCTCTTCTATTCCTCCAGCCGCTCATTAAGAGTTTTTTCTTTCTTTCATTTTCTTTTTCCCCCTCTTTCTGTTGCAACATGAGCGCTGAATGCAGCAGTTACTACAGCGCTGACGGGGTGTTCGTGGACTCGTTCTCCTGTCCTAAACCAGGGAATGCTGCCGCTGCCATCTACTGTTGTGGATTTAACGATATTAAATATTGCTGTGATGATGCCAACAGTTTTTTCCCGTATGAGTACGGGTACATGTGGTGGCTCAGGCAAGTGCAATTTCCACTTTCTTCTCCATTTCTTTTCTTTTCTTTTCTGCCTTAAAAAAAATAAAATAATGTCCTTGTTATCAGTAGATGAGCTAATCACTAATAATCACAATATTTTCTTCATTTTTAATGTTTACTTTTTTGCGTAATAAAAGCCTTACTTTACTGACATTATTGAACCCTTAATCTTTGAGAAAACCAATTGCCTCTGTTCCTGCTGTTCCTTGAAGACTTCAGTTCATCCATTCACTGCATAAATAAGTCGTTTTCGTTTTAATTCTGCGAGTAAGACCCATCTAAGGAATGCACTTAAAAATATTTAGCAGATAAAAAAGTTGTCTTTCACGTTCATTGTTTTTTTTAATCCTCACATCAGTCAGTGTCCTCTCCTCTCTGTTCATTAAGGGATCAAGTTAAAAAGATGTTTTTCTCTCTTCTCCTCTCAGTATCGGTGCTCTGGTCGGTCTGTCTATAGCAGCGGTCGTCCTCCTTGCTTTCCTCATCACTGTATGTGTCCTCTGCTACCTCTTTATCGTCACCAAACCCACTCGTCGTCTTGACAACGGCCTACCCCTAAGAGCGCCAGGTTAGTATGTGTGAATCCTCTCCTGAATTCCCTCTGATGATAGGAATTTGTTTGTTTGTGTAATTTCTGACAAAATCTCAACATTTTTATTTATTTATTTTTTTAATCAGTGTTGAAGTCTTTTACAGAGAGCTCATAATAAATCATTTTATTCTGTGCAACTGTCTGTGGCTTCTTGGCAGGAGATCCAAGTGAGGGGCCGAGTCATGTGAGGGTGCCCTGCGCTGCTGCGCCACAAAGATTCAAAAATCCCTTTGTGAACAGGAAGGTGGATTGTGACAATCAGTCGCCAGACCCAGAGCACCTTTTCCAGAGGTGTTTTACACCCACAGTCACTGGAGTGAAAGTGGAAAGTCCTTCATAAATGACTCTTTTTTAAATATAAGGACAGCAGCACTCTGTCAATAAGGCAAATCAATGAGGAAACAGTCTTTTGGTACCAGTGGACAACTATGAATGAGAGGAAAGTAACTGATACAGTGTGAGCGGTGGCTGAAAGGAGTATATACTGAGTAACACAACTTTAGACCAGTATTAAGAAGCACGCGCTCAGAAGGCTGTGACGTTTCTTGCCTTGTTGACATTTTTCATGCATTAAAGTCGTCTTATCCTCGTGGGTGGAAATTACTTATCCTCCATCTTTTTGGAAACGAATGCATAAATTTGGCTTTCTGAAAGCCAAAGATTCATTAAGAACATATGAATCATTGAGTCATATGCAGTTTACAGTGAGGACATGCAGGTTTAGGCACATTTATGTGCTGAAGATGTTGCATTTGGGTAAGAGAAAGCCAAGCTAGTGTTTTAAGTCGGGAGGCACTCTGATTTGAATCTGCTACATTTTACTCAGGGACTGAAGGATTTGTGGGAGTAAAACGTTCCCACTACAACACAGAACTGCACCATCAATTGACTTTTCAGATCTTTAAAATGGCTTATGTTTACATTCTCTGGACAAGCAACCTCAAGTAAAACCCTTTGTGATGGCTGGAGGCGGGCTTGGATTGTTGGGTATCTCTTATTCTGACACTGGAGTTTGTGGTTTATATTCTGTGTCCTGCTGGCAGTCCGGTACAGGTTTCTTATAACCACAGTGATTATGTTTCTCTAACATAACCAGCAAGGATTCTGCTGAAGAGTCAAATTCCTCTTAATTATCACATCAGTTAACATGAAGGAGTCTGATTGCAGCGTAATTCTCACAGATTTTAGAGTTAAAATCGCATCGCTGTATACCTGAATCACTTTTAAAGGATACCATTCTTATTCATTATTATTGTGAAGAATGAACCAGTCAACGTATGCTGGGCGCTGTACAGTCTCACATAAACAAAACCTCTTTTATTGCATAAAATCTGGGAGGCAGAAGAGGATCTAACACAGACGGTACTCTGATTAAAAAAGCTGAACCTGAATGGAATAGCGAGGTGCTACATCAGTGAATCACATGCAAGCATACATTCCTGGGGGAGTACATTTACACTAATAAACTGTGATCATTATGGCATAAGATCTATTAACTGGTGATGGCAACAAATGTTTAGAATCGTAAAATTTTGTCTGAGTACTGTTAAGCGCTGTCCAGTGTTTTGGCACATCAAAAGCCTTCAAATTCATGCATCTGCTACTGAAATGGCACTTTGCAGCTGTATTTAATGGATGACATTAAGCCGAATGTTCCCCCAATACTGGCTCATGTGGTTCGGAAACCTAAAATATAGGATGAATAGATAGGTGTTTCTGGAAAGAAGCATGCATTTTATTGTAAGAGTGTCCTCTAGTGGCCATAGTAATAATGACTAAGAAGAGGAGGAGGTCAGGGTGGATGGATGGGTTGCCATAATGTTGTACTTTCAAATGGTCCTAAGCAGTGTTGGGGTTGTTACGCATTTTAAAAAAGAGAAAAAAAGAAAAGAATGTATTAAAAGTAATGCATTGTGTTACTCAATTACTCATCAGAAAAAGCAATTAACTACACTACTTGTTATATTACTTTCTTGTCACATTGTAACGTGACCTGAAACACACTGTCACATAATCACCAACAATATAACAACATAAACCTGAGGCTACACTTTAATAGTATTCTGGGTTCTTGGCTAGCTTTGTGTTAACATGCTGTCCGCGCAGATGCCTACAAAGAACTGAAGCTGTGTTAACAACTGTTATGGATGCAGTTTGCACTTTACCATCGCACTCTTGTCCCTTTGTACAAAACCCCCCCAAAAAAACAAAAACTGTGAAACTGAAAAATTCAATGTGATTACAGTAACGTGCTACAATGGAAGAGGTCTGCTTTAACCTAATGCAATTTTTTCCCTCATACACCTTACCAAGTTTTTTTCGTGCCTAAATCTAACCAAACCAAGGTGAAAAACATCTGTGATCAAATGTGCAAGTTTTTCAGGACAAAATCAAAGCTTTCTGACCACCGTGCCATTTAGTCAAGAACAATTTGTTAGTCTTTTTTATATATACAAAGCTTTTATTGTTAGGACAGCTCAAGCAAGATGGTGCAGACAGCAACCCCTATACAAACACAGTCAGCTTTGATGAGTTTCAGCTTCGCTTATCATGTTAGCTTTCAAGCTTTTGTGTGAAGAGTCCTGATCGGTTTTCACTGTTATTGTAGAAGCTGCTGTTTTGTGAACTCACTAGAAGGCTGTGCTTAGTATGTTCTGGATAATCAAACCCTTCAAGTGCACTTGCTTTTTGTTTTTTGTTTTTTGTTGATGATCTGAATGTTGATGCGAAATTAATGCAAAACGTCCGATATCTGTGCTTTGCTTGTTCATGTTTTAATTTGGTTACCGAGCCCGGTAACCAAATTAAAATTCCTGTTTCAACACTGTGCCATTTTCTCTGTTAAAACGTAGTCTAAACGTAAAAAAGAATTAAAGAGGCCTCCTTTAAGAATTTTTGTGTTTTGCTAGCATGTTAGTGTGAGCTCTGTTATTTAACGTTAATTTACATTTGATGAAAGAGGAAAACAAAATGTTTACTCAGTTTCATCCATATATGTTTGACTAGAATGGCTTTCAAATGCTTCACTTGAATGTACACATTCACACTATTCTTCAAAGAGGATCAGTAAAATCTGAATGAAAGTACATCACATCCTATTTCATGCAGACGTGGTGCCTGATCAACTGCAATGTGAATACGATTTAAGCGCACAACATGGAAATTATTTTTCTTAAAAATAACACCACTTCTTGCACTCTTAATTTTTTTCATTTTCTTTGGTTCTTAGCACAAACATGCTTTTCAAAGAAATACTTTCAGTTAATGTTTGTTGTTTTTCTATTAAATGTGCTCAGCTGAGCGACTGATGATGATGAAGCCTTTGTCCGGCTCACTTTCTATATTGCAGACTGCTTTGGTGGTTGAAGAAATTAAGAGACAAAGATTAGAACGGTCAGTGAGACTTCGAGTTAGACAGATTTGTTACTGGCTCTCAGTTCTTCTAATCATTTCTCTGCAGAGAGGCAGAGTCTCTGAAAGCCAGCGGGAGTGACAACAAGCCCTCTTTGATCATCGTGCACTGCAGTTCAAAGAGTTAGGCAGGCTGGTTATTAACCTTATTTGGGTTGTAAATAAAAATATACTTCCATAACAGCCATCAATTACAGGTATTAGCACTCTGTAGGTGTATAAAGCACCAAAGGCATTTTGCTCAGCTGTGAGTATAATGACAAAGGCTATAAATGGCTGATATTTTAGATTCTTTTTACAGTCTAATTGCACACAAATCTGAGGGAGTAATGCATTCCTGTAATAGAGAACAAGCTGACTTTTAGGACCTTCATTAGCATCTACTTGCTTCACACTCTGCAAAGATTCATGTATTCAAACTGATTGCTTTTGCCTGGGAGGGGTGATGTGCAAGACCTGTTAGATGGCAAACGGACAACTGTAAAAGCATTTTGTAGATGTTTGTCATAATGGTACAAGTGACAGCAAACCAATTAAACCTGCTGGTGTAAATGAATGCAAACCTACTGTAGAAGTCATACTTTATGTATTTGGAGGACTTCATTTGTAGCTCACATCTAAGTGCTGCACTGTGTAAAAATCGTTTCATAATCTGCTCTAACAGCTCTACTGTAGATTTGGCTGTGGGAAATTACAAGAGATAGAAACTCCCAGCAACCCTAAATTGGATAAGCGGAAGAGGATGGATGGGTTATATAAAAAAGCTTTTTATTTTATTGAATAAATAGAACTAAAAAAGTTTCACAGAAATTATGAACTTTTTCTATTTGAAAGAATTTTCAAACAGGAACAACACTGAGCGCGCCTAAAGACTGTGTGAACATCTAAAGACCTGAAGGCATCAGAAGACCAACACAGAAGGCATTGGGCTCCATGAAATCTGTTCAAATCCCTGCTAAAGACTCAGGATCTGAGTTTTTGAAGGCAAGGCATGACCGTGTATAATCAATCGCCTGAATCATTACTATCTTAAATTGTGTGCTTTGCAGTCATTTTCCACTCTAGTGCTTAGGATTCAGATAGACCTATTAACAGAATAATTATATATGTATTATTTTTATTATGTTCTTGTCAGTGTATCCTCATCTGAGAATAAGAACCGTCTTTTAAAATAAACCATTAGTATCAACACATGGAGCAGGTTTTCCCACTGATTCCACACTTATTTATGGCCACTTTCCTCCAATATAAGCTGTTGGTAAGACTAGAAAAAAATATTTAAACATGAATACATTACATTACATAATCCGTCTATGAGTTTAAGAATTACAGACATTTTCATATACAGTTTTTAGAGGCTCAAATATAATTGGATAATTGACTGTTGGTATAGTATTAATTTTATTTCATGGCAAATCAAGAGATGTGGAGTTGAACCCGAGTGTTGAACTTACATTTGATAGTGATTCACTGGAACTCTCAATATCGATGTGAGTGAAGGAGCAATAGGTGTGGTCAAATCAACAATTTGGTATATTTTTAAAAAGAAAGCACGCACTGACCAGCTTAGCAACAGATAACAAGTAAAGTGAATGATGACAGAATTATTTCAATGGTCAAGAAAACCAACTTGACAACATGTAACCAAGTCAAGAAAAGCTAGATGTATCAATAAAGTCTACAATTTCATGAATGGAAATATTGTTATAATTACTATAAGTTTGGGCATTCCTAGATAAACCTTAAATATGCACTTTGGTGGAAATTGAGAAAACGAGCTGCCCATGCACATTTGTTATGTTAATGTTTAAAACAAACTGCAATTAAATGGTGTTAAATAAACAGGTATTTATAAATGCCTATCAGTTTTTATATGAATCCAGCTCTGTTGAGGAAAGAGCACATCTGCTAAGCCTCGGGTAGGATCCAAATAAAATAATGATCGTGCTTGGCAAGATCTTCCAATAAAACCTGAAATTTACAAACTAACCACCTGCTCCACAAGGACATAATTTTCATAAAGTCCTAAGATGAAAGTGAAAAAATTTGTCTGGAGTTGATTAAAAAGAAAAGAAAAGAAAAAATCAGTGAAAAAAAGTAACATTCATCAAAGATGAAAGAACTCCTTACATAAAGCTGATATAAGCAAAGAAACCAGCGCTGCTTTAGAACCACTGAGCGCTTTGAGTATGTCACTTTGAAGCAGCACCTAAAGGGGTCTTGTATAGGGCCAATTTCCATGCTTTGAAGAAGCTACTTCTGTACTGAAAACTGTCTTTTTAGAATTTGTCTTTGAAGGGTGTAGTTCATGTGTCATAATGTCACCTTGAGGTACTGCGAATTGGTGCTTTATAAAACTCAATTGAATTGGATTAAACTTTTTGTTGTTGTTTATAAGAGATAGAATTTTAGTATAATACATTTTAATCAGAATCTGAATCCGAATCAGAAAGACTTTATTTATCCCCAAGGGGCAATTAACATACAACAGAGCAGCATAACATTGAAGATAAGAACAATAAGAACAGGCAATAAGAGTGAGATAATAAATACACAGAATATACAGTATATACAGTTTTAAAATTACACAGTTTTAAAATTAAAGTGACTGAAAGGTGAATAAATAACTGTAAGTGACTAAGAGTGAATAAAGTGTCGGTAGTACAAAAAGAGTGTGCACTGAAAAAAGAAAATAGTTGAACCAACTTAATTGAATTATTTCAATTGGTAACACCTAATTTAATTAAGTTCTTTGAAATGAAGTTAATACATTAGATTAACACAACTGATTTAAGTTACATGTACTTAATAAATTAATTGTTGTCAAATAAACATTTTGCATTAATCCAACTTAAAATTAAGACATTTCAACTTAAAGTTTTCAGTTTTTCCAACCCAATAATTTGCATAACCCAAAAGTAAAATATTGCTCTTTGCTAACCTAATAATGTGGTTTAGTGTAAATTACTTTTTGTAGTGACTCTAAAATGAAATTTTAGTTTGTTTAATAAAGCTTAAATCAAAAATTTAAGTTGGCTGAAAATATTTTTCAAAAATTCAAAATCCAATGTTTTTTTTTTAAATACTTTATTGTATAAATGTAATAAAGTATTACCTTTATGGCAACCAACACAGCTTTTGGTCAAACACATTACACATTTGTCCTTTTTAAAACACATATGCACAAAATGCAAGTAACGCTTAGTAGGACCACAAAGTTGTCATCAAAGTGTAAAGTGCAACACAGTATTACACAAATATCAATCTCAACACATATAGTGTCAACTATGAAAAAGTGCCCCAAGAGTATACAGAAACTTCTCTTCAGCTATAGCCAATGAATAAATATCTGAACAGTGTAGCTAACCAATGGGGATGAAAAAATATAAACACTCCTTTAGAGTTTTAGAATGTCACAACAGTTTGTTGTATAACTGAGCACATCAAACCTGAAATGCAACCTTTCCCTTGAAACGAAGGCAAATATGTCTGAAAAAAAATTTAAAAATAAATAAAAATACCATACAAAGTATGTATAAAAGCACATTAAATTGTGGTTTGAGGTCTCTTGGAGCATAAAAAAGGCCCAACATCCAAAAGAGACTACATATTTTACATGCTATATGTCCAAACACAGTTGTTCCTTCGCATTATGGCACAAGGCCATTTGTTGGTCATTGTTCTGTGCCATTACTGGGAGCTTTGAAGTTTGATATACAGATTTTGGACTTTGGGGGACATCTTGTGCTGATCAAGCTGCATGAAGATTTTTTGGAGCACTTCAAAAGTGAAGCGAAAGGGTTTTGGATAAGCTAGGTTGAGTGCATAGATCAAACCTAGAAGCAGGGCACAAGCTGAGGCAACCGAAGTTAGTTCATGCAACACTTCCACACCCTCAATGACAATGCCAATGTCTTCAGGTGGCTCCTGCAGTCCCTCCCCCTCCTTCCGAATCACATACACTGCCATGGTGACCTCCTCCAGGTCCCTCTGAACATCATCTGCTCCACAGTCCTACAGAGGGGTACAAGACACAAACACAAATCATCATTAGCCTCACTTCTTACTGTGATTAAGTGTTTGGGTGATGTACCAATATGTGTTATGTGCTGGGCTATTTCTTGGCTGGGTGTCATCACACACCAGAAACAGCAGAGAGAGGTGTATCAATCTGACTCTAATCAAATTGTAAGCAAGAAAGATAAGATTTCCCAACATGTCAAACTATTCCTTTGAACTTAAATAATCAAGTAAGCCCGTCTTACTTAAAACAAAGTCAATCCAATATGTAATGTGTTGTTGCTGGGAATTACATAATGTCCAATATGGTCATGATAATAAATACATGTCAGCAATCCAACTATGGTTCACGTGTTATGTTTGTTCTAACAGTTAACTTTTTTTGTGTCCCTTTGACAAGATGTGCTGACAAACTGTTGAAACTTACAAGGTATTCCTTGATCAGGCCATCTGCATCTTCTCCCAGGAAGATGGTGAGGGCTTTCAGCACACATTCCCTCCGATGATTAATGTCCACAGTCTAGAACAACAAATGTTGATTAATTTTAAACTCTAAATTTCATAAGACAGACATCCTTACTCTTATTGCTTAACTTACATGTACTTTATTTAAAAACAGTAATTCACAAGCCCAGAGATTCATTACAGAAAGAAAAGGGGATGAGTTCAGTGGTGTATTTTTTGAGTCGCTAAAAACATTCATGCATATGAAAGCCATGATTAGCATTGGCCTGCCCATATTGTCTTTATGAAGGATTCAGATATATTTTGACAGCCCTCTTAGTTACGAAGTATCTTGTTTGATGGTACAGATTTACCTGGTCCAATGTGTCCATGATGTTCGCAATCTTTTGGCGTGTTGCTCCTCCTTTGGCACGTATGACTTTGATCAGCTGACTTGAGTGCATGTCTAACTGGGCCATGAACTTCCACTCAAGAGGAACAGCCATGAGCCTCTGGAACTCTGTATTTATCTAAAAACAAAACACAAATGACAGTAGATATTGTATTATGGAACAAAATGCTGAAACTGATTGTATGCCAAAATGTCTATATCCCAAAAAGTATAACATATATGGAAATTCAAAATGTAAATTCTTTCATTAAGTTCAGTGTTATAAAATCTCAACCACATCAAGTTATGACCGATTCATGAAAGTTAACTGCAATAAATCCTGAAGCATACAGACTTCGATCACTTCAGTTCCATTCTTACCTCTGTGTGAAGAGTGCAGGCCATCTGTCCTTCAGTTCCTGAATGCTTGGTTCTTGGTTTACCACCTCATGTCGTCTGTAGGCAAACGTGTTAGCCATTTTGTCTGCGATGACCCTTTCATTGTCCCTTATCCCGATCTCTGTCAGAAGTTCTAGTCTCACTTTTTCCATGCTGTCCAGAGTCTCACCAGTAGGAAAGGATGGATAAAAGTTAGCTTCAGAACGTTTTGGCTTCTTCACTTTTTTAGCAGGGAAAGCATCTGTAGTAGCTTTAGATTTCAGTGAGTTTACACACAGCTCTGGACACCCCTGTAATTTGAGCTGGGTCCTGTAGTTTGCCATTTTGTACTTCAGTCGTTGTTTCCAACCGTAGCAGCCACTGAATGATCCAGGTTCTTTCAAACATGGGTGCTTTTTGATAAGGGCCTCTGCAGCTGCGCAGAAATGTGCATCCTCTGGATAGGCCTTGTAACGGTAAATTTCTTCTGCAACTCTTTTCAGGATATCAGACAGCATTCGGGCGCTTAAAGTCAACATTTTTTGGCTCACACGGTACTCAATATTCCCCCTCTCTAGCTGTAGCTCTGTGTCATATGAAAATTGGGGAATTGCAAAGTCTTCTGGCCACTGTTGTGTTCGAGATGACATAGATTCAGGGGATGAGAGGATAATTGTGTCATTTGATGCCACCGAAATACCGTCATCAGACTCAAATGAAAGAGACAGAGAGGAAGTGGACTGATCGGCACTGATCAAAGGTGGATTTGTTTGCTGGTGGATCACTTTGATTGTCCCCAAATTCCGAAGTTCGGTGGTAGAATTCAGATTGAAGAAGTCGTTGCCAAAGTCTTGGTCCATGTATTGCAGTCTGAAGTTACCTTTTAACCCAAAGGTAGTCTTTATCGTGCTGAGAAGGTCTTCAAGTGACTCTGGGATGCCATTTGGAAGAGTCAGCTTTTCAATGTTGTTCTCTCCTAAAATCACCTTCAGTCTTGCAGGTGTTGAACCAGCCATGGTGGTCTGAGAACAAAGCACAAGCACAGTTAGTGAGGATCAACATGTAAACCACTGACATTTCCAATTAGGAGAATTTAATGTCAAACTAGAGGAAAAGAGAGAAGGCAAAGAGAGGAGGAAAGGGGAGGAGAAAATGAAGAGGAGAGGTGGAGATCAGCTGAGGCAGCGAGGAGAGAAGGCAAACCGAAGAGGAGAGGGGAGGAGAAGAGAGATGGCGAGAATATGGGAGACATTGAAGAGAAGAGAGAAGGAGAGGAGGTGAGGAGAATATAGGAGACAACAAGGAGAGGAAAGAAGAAAAAGAGAAGAGAAGCAGAAGGGGGGAGAGCATAGGATTAGCATTCACTGACTGGAATCCAGCAACCTGCATTAAAAAAATGACATAACTGATGAATTGCCAATGACATCATCACACCACTTTGGCTTGCAGTATAAAATAAATATGTTCTGAGAACACATTAGTATTGTATGGGTCTGGGTTTTGTTTTCCCACTTAAGAAAATACTTTATCATATTTTGAGGCCTCACCCTTTAAACATGGACATATCTTTTCAAGGTGACAAGACGCATCCCTCTAATTTTGTAGTCTGCCAGTGGGTAGGTATCATGCAGTTCTTGTGGCTCAACAAGTTCCACTTCTTTGCTTGGTGATGTTTTGAGATCATAAGCTCTGTAGTGTTCCATATACCATCCGCTAAGCTTTTTCAGAATGAAGATTAGTTTGTCCTGCAGTATCACCATTTGGATGATTTCACCAAACTCTGGCAGTCCTCCCAGTGAGCCGTGGATCAAGATCATCCCACACTTGTAGATTAGTCCATTATATGCTACACTTTTAGCCAAGCACACATTGTCCATATCTGGAGACTTCTGTCTCAGTGCATTTGAGACGTCCTTGTTAAGAACATCAATGTGAACAGTGGAAACATCTGTTACTTCCAGTGGGGGTTTGGCAAAGCTAATTGCATGCAAATGATATGCAATCTGATACTGATGTCTCTGTGAAAGGGAAAGAAGTACATTTTTGAAGCATCTGATGTTCCTTGCAACTCTTTTAAAAAAACTATGCTTTGCTTCTAATCGCATAGTCCATAGTGCAACCAGTGGCCCAAACTTACGGATCAAGTATGGATAATGTTCCAAGTAGTGGTGCTTTGGTTTAAGATTAACATCTGGGAAAACCTCTTGAAACTTGATTCTGTGCTCGGAGATCTTAAAACTAAGATATGCAATGGAGTCCTCAGTATGAACAGGACTGACAACAAGATCAACAATGTCCATCAAGTCTGTTAAGATGTGCCAAGCAGGCTCCTCACAGGGTACACTCTGCCCAACGAACAAAGGCAAAAATCTGGTAAGACTCCAGTTCTCGTGTGCATTCCCTCCTACACTTTTTTTGGATGCAAAACTGAGAGCCACAGGATGAGGTCGATTTGTTTTGTCAGCCCACTTAAAGTTGAAAGATGATATTGCTTCATTCAATGTACATAATGTGAAATACTTTTTTTTGATTAACAAATTGAGGCAAAGCACAAGTTCAAAAGGAACAATTCCCTCAAAAAGATCATGTACAACATCAGGTGGAAACCCAGTGGTAACATCAAAATGTGAGAGGTGCTTTGACAAAATACACTTTGATTTCACACCATAATAACTGGGCAATTTGTTTTCCTCAATAATTCGTAAATGATCTGCATGAATGTCTTTTGTTCTTAAAGTAAAGACTTCACTTCTGACTTCAATAGTCTGGAACTCTGATGTTTCTGCAGTGCAAAATCTACATACGTATGTCCCTGAGAAATTTTCAAAGAATCCAGCAATACTGTGTGCACCAAGGTTGTCGGCAACAACACACTGAACAGTGCCTTTTACTGTTCTGCCCAACTTTGACAGAAATATCCCACTCTGTTCCAAAATTACAAGATCATTAATTACAGGTTTTAACACTTTCTCATACCCATAGCACTTCAGATCATTACTTTTGATTAAAGCAGCCAAATAGATTGAGGTTAAAGCAGAATTACAGCCTGGTGGCAAATTACCCAAAACCCAGTACAATCCACAAATTTTATGCTTCCTCCGTGATGTACCAAGTGGATTACATATTTCGAATTCATCAATGTATAATATCAATGAAATGCTTTCCTGCTTGGACAACAGTCCATTTTCATGGAAGAAGTCACCATCGAAGATAGTTTTGTAGTGCACAGAAGTTTTTTGAGGCTGATTATCTACAGTATTCAAATTAACAGCCTGATCCAAGATTGTCTGGCAGTCAAGAATATGCTGCAAAGACTTTAAAATTGAAATATATTGGAATGACTTGTTATTTTTTCGGTCAAGTATATATTCCACTGGTTCCACTACTTTAAAGTGGCTCTTATAGTATGCTTTTCGTCTCCAAGGACTGGAAAGTGGACCTTTATCTCCAATTGCTTTTTTTACAGGGTTTGTCTCACAGAGTACACTGGCTAGCTTTTCAACAACTGACTGGTCAAATTGGCATCCATTGTCTTGTAATACTTGGCTAATAGTCTTTTGGGTAATCGCCACAGAAACAGAACCAATCAAATATTTTAACTCCTGCAAAAGCTCATCTACAGCTGCATTAGACACAAGAAAGATGTGTTCCAACTTAAGGAGCAGTGAAGCAATTTTAAGCTCAATATCCTTCTCTAAGTTTTCAGAATACCCATTGTCAAAAGCAGAATTTAAATTTACATCACTCTCTATAATTTCCACATCTGAAATATCACTGGCAACACTGGCACAAGATTCATCAACAGAACTTATTCCAGGTTTAAATGTGTTCACTGTACCAGAGTGTTTTCTGTATTTATGACTTTTGAAGTTCTCATAGACATTGGTTTTATATTCAGTTTTGGAACACACATGTTACAGTCTCCTTATTTTTAAGATGCTGATAGATATGTTGAAAATATTCTCTTTCTGTGGAGAGTTGATTATGGCCACAAATATGGCAAGTGAATGTGGACGCAGCTTTGGAGACTGCTTGTTGGGCAGGGTGATTTCTTGATAGATGGCTCAGTAGGGTGTTCCAAGTCTTGAACCTACATGCACAATTTAAATAAGTGCATGGATATGAGTGGCCTCGTCCGTAATGCCTATGAATCAGTTTGTAGTGTTTGAGCAATTCAGATCTTTTTGTTAATGTTGTCCCACAGTCCTTGCATCTCCACATGAAGCATAGCACTGGAGAAACAAAGAGACACGCTTTACTGGGTGTATATAAATAATTTGAGAAAAACACAGAGGGAGAGTTGGGCAATATTACAATATATCAATATGGTGATATGAGACTAGATCTCATCTCATCTTTTTGCCACATTGCCCAACACAAAGCGAATCATTTAAACACAAAATGTATTCATCAAATGTAGCCAGCCCTCTCTAATTAGATTTTAAAGGGATAAGTTCAAAACAAAAGTTTAAAAACAAAACCCAAATGCCCATAGGTACATTTTTTTTTTTTTGCAATTGTTTTATATATAAAGCCGATTCCTGTTCAGTGTAAAACTGAATTAAGTTTAAATGAGACATTACTATTTTGAACTTGCATACCTTTGTTGTTGATGAAGTGAAAGTACGCAAGTTCACAGGTAAAACGAGCTGCCTGGCACGCCTCCACACAGGAATGCCCCTCTTGAAGTAGTCACAGAGCGGAGAAGAAAATAGGTCAGAAGGTGGCGATGGGGCATCACATTGGACACCAAGCCAAAGGTTGTGGCACTGTCCAGGGTTCCAACCAGAGGTGATGTAATCTTTCTGCCATCAGCAGACACCCCTCTGGAGAGGTTGACAGGAAGGAAAGGAAGCGCTACCCAAAGTCCTAAAGATTAAAGATATGTTCGAGTTAGTCTGTCGATCTTTCATCATGTTTACAGTGTTCATCTGCATCTATGTACTTATATATGTATTCAGACACAGACCAGAAGTGTGCTAGGTCTACAAGAAATCTGATGGCTGTATTTTCTGTGTTCAATAGCGTAATACTTTCTTCTATGATTTCTAATTTTGATTTTCTGCCGCACACCATCTCCCTCTCACACGGCTGATCCGTGCGTGTACGAGCGCTGCACGCACCCTTTCTCCTCGCCTTCTTAACGTCATGTACATTGAAAGCAATGCAAGCGGCAGTAAATGCATGCTTCCTGGAGCCACCACAGCTAAACTTTACCTCCTACATCACCCGTGGCTGTGACCGCATGAACTATTCGCGCCGACAGGCATACTGCGAACAACCACTCGTGTATAAATGCGCGCGCCCGAAGTAACGTAGTCTGAAGAGAACCGCGGCCCAGCTTGCCGCTATAATGTGCTAATGCTAATGAATAACTAAAAGTAAGCCAACACCGACACACTGCATGAATACACAACTTTAAGCTAGCGTTACGATATTAAAACAAGAGAGTACCGCCGGCAAACTACTAACTTAACCTACATGTCCAAGCACAAACTACCAACAGGTCTGACATTTCGCTAATGTTAGCAGGGCTGAATGATAGCGGTTTGGTCAGGTCAGTTTACTTAACACTTAACAAACTTAACAATACAGTTGGAATATTTTTATATCTAATATATTAAAATATGTGTTCTACATTTGACTTACCTTCAAGGACTATGGAAAAAGTAATATCTTCGTTACCTTATTGACCAAATTGTTCACGAGGTCCTGCCTGCAGCCAAGTGCCTCTCAAAATGGTGGTCTCAACCGCAGGTAGAAAATTCTGGAGAAGGCGGAGACGTCATGACATCAGACGCACTGCGTCACGAGAAACCTAATTGATGCAGGTTGACTCTAATGAGAATAGCAGGTTACATGTGTACTGAGGGAACAACACGTAATAACAAGTTGATATACTCCACAAATGTAGACTGGCTCCACTAAAGCAGAAATCTTAATGAAACTCACTCTGAACTTTACGTAACTTCAACTACTGCTGAAATACACTTTTTAGAGTGTGGGGTAGTTTATGTTTCTGGTGTGGGAAATGGTCTGCTGGAGTTAAAAAGCAGAGTGGCTTTGGGGACAAAGGTGGCTCTCCTCCTCTCAGTCCTGCAGGAAATGCAGCGGAGGCGTCGCCCAGAGGGGAGCCATTGAAATGCGGGGTGAAGAATGTGAGAGGGGTCGTTGATGATTTTGGCTGCCTGTCTAAGGGCCTGTTGGCTGAAAACCTGTGCCAGAGTTCTGACAGGCAGGCACTGATGCACTGTGCTGCAGTCTGTTCCTGTTCTGAAGGCTGAGGGAGTGGAACCAGCAGGTGATGGAGAAGGTCATGATGCTTTCCAGGAAGGCATAGTAAAAAGTCATCATGATGGGTGTGCTGACTCCAAAGGAGTTGAGTTTTCTAAGGAGGTATAGCTGTTGGTGGCACCTCCTGAGAATCTCCTCTGTGTTGGCAGAGAATTTCAGGAGGTTGTCAAAGATGGTTCTCAGGTATTTGTACTCCTCAACTACCTCCACTGGCTTCCCGTGGATGGTGGTGGTGACTGAAGCAGCCAGATCCCTCTGCCTACTGGAGAAGGTCACTACCATCTCTTTGGTTTTGCTCACGTTCAGTTCAAGTTAATCACATTAGTTAAGCTATCATCAGGCACCTCACTGCCTGATGATCCAGCACTGACGTCTGTAATGCCTACTTTACGCTTGTACATCACAATAATTCAAGATACATAGATTAAGTCATGAGGAGCTCACAATAACACACCGTTATACATTAAATAAGAGCAAATATTAAGTATTATTTTCTCTTTTGTATAAGGAGATATTTTAAGTGCATGTTGTCGTTAATTTCATGATTTTTAACATTACAAAAGCGATTGTGAGCTAACACAGTTGCCCCCTCCACACAGAGCTGTGGAGGCTCTGTGGAGTGTCTTTGTTTTATGTCAGATGTGATTACAGTGCCACTATCTGGCCCAAGAGCACAGATGCATCACTGTAACTATCCTTTTACTCATTAACTCTCTTCGTTTCCTGCCAGCAGGCTTTTCATTACTTCCAATGGCAGTAGAATTTTTGACTCTTGAAATTATTTTATATTCTGAACAAAAACAAAAATATATCTACCTGTTATCACCCACTGCTTCCTCATGGGGGGTTGTTTGAGTGTTGGGGTTTTCTCTGTATTATTGTAGGGTCTTTACCTTACAATATAAAGCACCTTGATGCAACTGGTATTGTGAGCTGGTGCTATATAAATAACATTGAATTGAATTGAATTGAACCATTTTCTATATAAAAGAAAGTGGTTACACAGGGCAAAGAAAAAATTACAAACCCAATGTAGTTAATCATTAACATCTGTCTTGAGGATATGGTGCAAGAAGGGAAACATTATGGCATGTCTTGTAACCTTTGCCCAGACAGGCCTTTGATTGTTTTTGAAGCTGCGGAAGGGGAAAACAAAATCTTAAGCTAAGAAGACAAAAAATACACCTTCTCTATCAGTTTTGGCACAGGTAAGGACTTTTAGATAGATTTTTGTGTGCTTTGCAGTTTGTGTAACATGACATTTGTGTTAATGAGACTGCCTAGATAATATTAAGTGACACTACTGATTGAGCATAGGTATGTTGTGGTCATATGACTTCAGCGAACCAGCTACTGTGCTCTGGCCAGCATTAGAAAGTAAACCGAGTTTATATTTGGAAAGAAAACACGCTAGAGATGCAATGTAAAGAACATCACAGTGGGTATACGCACATCTGCTGTTGGGTTAAAAAGAGAGCGCTTTTATTTTAAGATTGAAGGTAATTAGTAAGAAATTAAGGTCTTTTAAAATTCCTCTGGACGTTACTAAAGGCCTGACAACATCATGTGACTGTCTATGTGAAGAAAACTTAAATATTTTTATCTTAATGTTGTGATTAAGTTCAAATCATTTGTGATCTTTTAACTTATACAATCTGAGGAGGCTTCAGATACTATACTGATACTATCTCTGATACTTCCGTGCTACGATAATAATGATGATGACTGACAATTTATGTTTCGTCCCAACCAGACAGTGTAAATATATGGTACTCCATGAAACGGGAAGTACGAGTAAGATAGATAAGATAGATAAGATAGTTAAGAGTAAGAACAGGTGTCCAGTTTGTCAAATGGTTTGTCAAAGCTTAACATCTTAAAAATGAAAAATGATGTTATATTATTATCACTTTATTCATGTCACTCCCACTGCTCTATGTTTCACAAGATGCCTTGCTTTGGTGTCATAAAACGAAATAATTTAGTGAAAAATGCATTTTTTGGAAATGGACAAGCTCCAAACGATTTATCTCCGCATCCTATTGAGCACCCTGCAGCTCACACTCCTCGATCACTGACGTGGTATTTGTTGGTTGTTCCTCGTACGAGTCTGGGACCGATCGAGGGGGACAAAGACTTTTTTTTAAAAAATTCTGGCCGAAAATTTAACTTGGTTTTGTATCACTGTTAACAGTAGTTTCATTTTCTTTTATATTTTCTTGCAATTATACCAAGTGTTTATTATTTGGATTGTGCAGCACTTTGAAACTACAGGCCTGTGAAACTTTACTTCACTTATTAAATGTAAGCAGGGCTTTTTTCCTTACTGCCTATGCAATCATCCTTTCAAATGCAATTTTTAGCAAAATCATCTGCCTTGTAATACTGCATTCAGTCCCGCTGACATTTGAGTTTAATCAAATCAAGTCTTATTCAAGGTATTCACCAAAGTTCTTTTGACTCCAAATTTCCTCTCTTGTTTGCCTGAATATCATTTTCCTTTCCTTTACGATGTGAATGGATCACAATCCTGGTTACTACTGTATTTATTTCTGTAGATCTTGTACAGCGAGATGGGTCTGTGGAGCTGTGGCATCTGTGTGGTGCTTTTTCTCTGTCACGTTGCATAT
This sequence comes from Pelmatolapia mariae, assembly GCF_036321145.2. NCBI lineage: Eukaryota > Metazoa > Chordata > Actinopteri > Cichliformes > Cichlidae > Pelmatolapia > Pelmatolapia mariae. The sequence continues at coordinate 9,888,563 of NC_086243.1, read as the reverse complement.
ACTGCTACTATATCAGACGCTGTCGGACAAAAAGGCACCCAGAGACATCTTCTGATGGAGCTCGAACACAACACTAGTAGCACTAGCACAGCAAGTAAGTAACAAAGTAAACAGTAACCTTTTATTTCAGCGTTATTCTTGTTTGAGGGGTTTAATATTCTACTATACCTAATCCATAGGAAATGTTTTGGGTTCTGTCTTGTTAGATTTTGATGAACCAATTTTTTTCCTGCAGAGACGAACAGCTCAGTTGAGAGCCCAAAGGTGGAATTGTCCTATCTGGCCATAGCGTTGGGCACAGTCATCACCCTTTCACTCTTCATCGTGTTGGTTGTTAAGTTTCGCGTTTTACATCGCTTTCTGGCCAGCTACAGACACTCCCTGCTCCAGGAGTCGGATGGGGCGAGCCAGTACGGTCAAGAGGACATGTCTTTCCCTAACAATGTGTCCGGTAGGATGGGAGTAGTCAGAGGGACTCAGACAGGGTTGGATGATGATGACGATGGCTTCATTGAGGACAACTACATCCAGCCCGGTGAGAAGCACATGCCAGAGGGACAAAGAGAGGATGAGGAGATAGACGGGACAGATGACAGCGACGACGATCTTCAGTTCACTATAGGGTGATTAAATACATTTTTCCAAAGTAACCAGTTTACAAAAAAAAAAAAAAATGACACTCCAAAAGTTGATTCTGTTCATCAGGACGCAGCGTTTTCTTAATTAAAGTTTAAAACTTTTGTGCCCCATGAGCCCTTAAAAAAGACAGGATTATAAACTTGACAAGAAATAGTAAATCAGAATTTCTTTCTGTTTTTGGCCTGCTCATATTGCTCATTTTGAAACCCTTAAATTTATTATATGACCCCCAACATGGGCCCCAACCTACTTACTGAACAGTAAAGTTTTTTTTTACTTCAGAAACTTCACAGTCTGAGCCATGCAAATGTTTTGACCACATTGTCCATTATTATTAGATAACCGACCTTAAGAGGGGCAAAATGAATACAAAACACATTTAAAGTGCTGCATTGACGTCTGTAATGTTGACTCTTTGTGCTATCAGAATACCTTTGATTTTTTTCTTTTATGCTGTGCAGAAATTGTTCTTAAAGCTCAAATGTACTATATATCGATATGGATTCACATATTACATGGAAAATATTTAAAATTACAACATTCAGTTTATTTGCTAATAATGATGCTAATGTTTATATCCTGCTAAATGCAATTTTTTTTCACACATGCCATTCAATTATTCACCTTTAAGTTACCTTTAAGTTTTTTGTTTTTTTATTACATTTCTGCTAACAGTGAATATCAAAGAGTTAAACAACTTCACACTCGCACTCACATATCTTTGTTGTAGTCTGAATGTTTGTGTGTATGAAATTACTTTTTTGAACATTCACGTCTTTAATAAAGTCGTTCTTACTGAAATTACAACACAACGATGTTTTGATCTGATGTGACATCTGCTCTTTATTTACAACTATAACCAGTCAGACACAGCATAAATGAGCATTCAGACAGTACAAAGGAGGGAAATATTCGCTTATCAAATTACAGAGCCATTGTTGACAGCAGCCTATTGTTCTTGTAGAAATGATGTGACTGTACTGCAGTGATGATGTTCAGCGCTCAGCAGTCAGTTTTTACGGTAATGGCAAACAATAAAGACACTGGAAAGAAAATCTGTGAAGACTTGAATAGGATATTGACACAACCTCCTCAGTTCTGCTATTAGTTCCTTTAGCTTTCAACCACTTCATCCAGTCTCAGATACCCTTCTTTTCTGACCAAGTCCTTTCAGATCAGGCTGGTCCTGCTCGATGAGGTCTCTCTCCTGGCTTGACTCATTTGTCCTCCAGAAACACTGAACACACAGACAGCTTGATTCCCTGTCCTCCTCATTCTCCTCATTCTCATCCTCCTCCTCCTCTGCTCCCTTCTTCTTTTGATGTACGCCAGCACACTATAGCCCGCTACAGCTAGAGACATGCCCGTCCCTGCAGCCATCAGCACCAGACCAGAAACCAACATTTCCTTGCTGTCGTGACCTTGGCTGCTGATGGTGGCCACAAAGATTAGCACCGTCCCACACAGCATGACTGCAAGTCCTACAGCTAAAATCAGCGCGGGGTCGGCCCTCCCACCACTTTTCAGCTGGTCGATCCGACGCCTGCTGCGCACGCAGTTCATGTCCTGGATGGCAGAGCTGAGAAGCTGCTTGAGCAGCACAGCGAGTGCCAAGAGGCAGAGGGTGGTGCCCACCCCTAGGCGCCATTCCCCAGATAGGCTTGTGGTGGTGGAGAGGAGCCCCACACCACCAAGGCCCAGTCCGAGTATGAGGGCAACTGAGGCACAGTAGCACAACAAGGAGCGTTGTGGGTCTCTGAACCACCATAATTCCACTTGATCTTCCAGGATACGTCGCTGTATAAGCCTAGGGTCCAGGTAGAGGCTTGAGGACCGACGTATGGGGTAGTAAAAGGTCTCCATGTCAGGCATGGCACAGCTCAGATAGCCAAAATCAAAGACGACACCTTAAATTAGTGTGGAGAACATGGGTTGATTGTCAGAATATTAGAGGACACAGATTTCCAAAAGCACAAGTAACTTTTCTATGTCCCATGACTGTACAGAGAACACGCTGTGCTTCACCTCCTGTAAAACACTTACTCACTTGTGCTAGATGAGTGTCTTGTATTGCTGTCCATCCATCTGCATCCCATCTGACAACCTCAGAGAAGTCAGTGTGAAAGATCCCACAGTTGTTTGGTTTCGTTGTTTCATTCTGCAAAGAAAGTGATCTCTGTCTTGAGCAAAAAAGAAAGAAAAAGAAAAAAAAAACTGCTATGAGGAAAACTTCCAGTATTTCAGGTACTTTGCTTCATTTGTTGAAGTTGGTTTCAGAGATGAAAGTGGATGTAGATGCCAAAAGTGTCCTGGGTCAAACTGGAGACAGAAGTAGGGGCTCCCACAGTGTGAAACTCATGCAAGCAGAGAGGTAATGGCGGTTACGTAGCTTGTGCATGAGTCGTTTCATCAAGGCTTCATCACCACAGCGACTGTACTCATGTCACAGATCGATAATCTGTGTCCTCTTTAGAGCTCTGTGCCAGGCAGAACAGACACCAACTTCTCTTCTCATCACACGGGACCAGCATCTTGTCAAGTTAAGTAGGAAAAAAGACTGGTCACAATAGCAGTGTTGGATCATGGTTTGGACAGAGATTGGCGACACTGTCCACCACGCTCCATCACAGACAATGGGCTGACCGATGAACACAATGACTGTGCTGGAGAGGGTGGGTGATGGTGTGTGGGGGACGTGGATGGGTGCTGCGTTGCTGCTTTGGAGGGCTGAGTGATGTCAGTGTGCACTGATAATGGTGTTTCTGTGATCCCAAGGATAGCGTCACTCAGACACTGGGCTGGATAGGTCTCAGTGAATAGTATATCTCCTCACTGAGGTGCTAACTAACCTGGGCCTTCTCATCTATTTCTTACACACCTGGCAATACTGAACATTTTCCATAAAAACATTTCACAGGTATATTTCTTTGCTTTCCTGCTCTGCCACCTCTAAAGCTCAAAATAAAATGTTAAAAAAAAAGATACAAGGTGTGGTTTTATTACTATTTAGGTGGTTGTGTGTGCTAAAAGGAATAGTCTGCATATTAATTACTGAGCTTGGTGCTCTTACTGTAGGTAGGTTTTGACCTTTGGACAGAGCTTGGCTAGCTAGATTTATAGTTCTTGTTTCACGTTTAAGATGTAAAACTGTTAAAGTTGTAACAATATTCTCATCTAACGCTTGACAAAAGCATGTAAATGTTTATTTAATAGCCAAACAAGTAAACTTGTATATTTATCTCTCAGATAAACAGCATAGGAGAAGCTAGTAGCATCTACTAGCTAGGTTTGGCTTGTAGCTAATGCAGTGTAGTGCGGCGGATATTCTGATGCAGTTACATCTAACATAATTAAAGATGCCCCCACCTCCAATTGTTCCAGTGTAATGATCTTGCTTTCATGCGCGTTGACTCAATGACAAGTGGCTGAGGCTAGAATGGAGTCATTGCAGGGGTGCTAACAACTAGAGGGGAAGTATAGATTGAAACAAAGTTAAATCAATATGAATTATGCAGGGAAAAATAAACAAACAAGAGTTTGCTGGTGTTAGCATGGTGACCTTTGATTTACTAACGTTCATCTTGGGTCATTTTTATTCTATAATAGCAATAAAATCAGCTGTTGGGCAAGATGGATAAACTTTTATTTAGATTTAGATATGAATTTCTTCACAGAAATATAAACTCTTAGCAGCAGTGTATATTTTATGTGTTTTTGGAAGCTTTCCCGTGTAATTCCAGTCACAATGGTGAAGGCTGGGTGACACTGGTTGCATTTACAAGTGCATCTGCTTGTTCAACTTCTCCATCCAGAGAAGCCAGTTGCATATTTACTCAGATATACCCATGCAGCTGACTAGAAACCCCTGATAGACCAGTCGTTCTCATGACCAAAGTACTGAGACCAGTACATAAATGCCACTTTCTCCCCCTAGTGGAGTAATAAGGTAATAAAGTAGACCCTCTTTCAGTTCTAAGGTTTTACACATCAAAAATTATTTTAAAAAGATTATCTGGTCCTTACCAACTCTTAAAATGAGGTAAATACAACCTCAGAATAACAACAAGACATGACACCATACCATTATTTATTTACCAAAAATAAGTGTAACCTATGATTCAGTAGCTTGTACAACCACCTTCAGCAGCAATAACTTTAAGTAATCATTTTCTGCAGTCATCAGTCATCCTTTACAACATTGTTTCAGTTTGTTGAGATTTGTGGGTATTTGTTTATACACAGCTATGAAAGTCCCTCCGATCAGGGTGAGGTCTGGACTTTGACTGGGCCATTGCAACACCTTGATTCTTTGCTTTTTTGTCGTTCTGTTGTAGATTTGCTGCTGCGCTTGGGATCATTGTTCTGTTGCATGACACAGTTTGGGCTAAGCTCTAGATGTTGGTCAGATGGTCTTATATTTAACTCAAGAATACTTGTGTATATGTTACGTATGGCCCAAAATGGCCTCCGTACAAGAAAGTAGTAAGCTCTAATATTGACCAGTAAGGAACCCCCACACTCACACTGCAATGGGGTACACAAGATTTATTTTTTTTCTCAGAGTCAAACTACTGGCTGAAGACACAACTCTGGCCAGGAATCCAAGGCCTAAAGCCACCACGGTCAGGGTTGTTAGCCTGGTTACAAACAGGGGAAAGGTGGTCACTTGGAAGAACAAGCAGCCAAAAACACATCAATCCTGCATCTTCCTCAGAAAGGTTTGCCACCCACCTTTTCAAGCCTGGTGTCGTTTGAGGGTGGGTCTCCACATTAAATCCTGGGGCTTCCACTCTCGAGCTGAAACTTCCCTAAACTTGGCCAGTTTCCTTTCCATGGGCATGGAGAGTCTCCAATCCAGTGTTTTTCCTCCCAGCAGATCCACACAAATCCTAATTAAAATGAGTCCTCCCTCCAACATCCTCAGATTATTTTAAAAGCAAAACCAGGCCCGGTTAAAAATCCTTTCCCTTAGAATGTGCACACTTCACCCTGGAGTCTCAGAGGCTTCCCTGCTGCACCAGTGTTCTACTAAAAAAACAACAACAACCCCCCTTCCCGTTTCCTCTCCCCTTTATAGAGAAGGTCTCCAATCCTTCCCGAGCTGCTCCCCGTACTCAACTCCAAATAGCTGGCAGCTGGACTAGAGTAGAATCTCCACTCCCACATGGGTGTGGCCCATACCTCACACCAAACACACAAAAAACACAAAAGCATGCAATTAATACAAAAAAAAAAAATCTAAAGTAATGCCAACCCAAAAGTTTAGTGGGGGATTCTCTCCATTCTTTTCCACCATGCTATACTCCGCAACATATACAGAGGAGTTGACTCAATGACTGCAAGATTCCCAGGTGCTGTGACTCCAGCTCATCATCCCTCCACCACCGTGCTTGACAGTTGGTATGAGGTGTTTGTGTTGACACGCTGTGTTTGGGTTTTGTTTTTTTTTCCAAACTTGGTGTTTTTTGTGGCCAACATATCTACTTTGGACTCATCTGTAGAAAGTTCATTGTTGCAGAAGTTGCAGACGTGTTGCAGTTTTAAACCTGAGTTGTGCTGCCATGTTCTTTTTAAGAAAAGAGGCTTTCTCCTGGCAACAGCTCCAAACAAGCCATACTTCTTTTATTAAATTGCTGATCATACTTTTATACTACCCTTATCCATATACATCAGTACATCTATACATTTGCCCGTAGTACACTGTTTTTTCTGCTTGCATGTTCTGAAGATCAGTGAAGTGTATTTGATGAGCAGCATCTGGGTGCTACTTACCCTCTTAAGTAGTAAGTACATACGTGGTTTTCCACACACAGCTTCTGCATTTTAGTTCAGTTTTTGCAAAATCAATAATATGTGCAATATGGCATGTTTTGTAATTAATCTGAGGTGTATTGACCTAACTTTAAACCCAGATAAGGACAAGATGAGAGTTTACTTTCGTTTTGCCATGACTGTATCTGTAAGAAACCTATGTATTTTATTGTAAAAGCTTGATTTTACGCCTCTAAGATTCGTATTTATTAATGAAGCTACAGTTAGTATAAAAAAAACATTCTGATGTCAATAGAGGTGAGTCTGTCCCCACTCAATGTGATTCAACCGCAAGCTGGCAATTAATGCACTTGTACAGCGATTTAAATGCAGCCACTAGGCGGGACATATTGATTCACAATAATTACCCTCACTGTTAATTACTCTTGTAGATTTGATGAAACCATCATGTAGTCATAGTTGCTCGGTGCCAACGGTAGGGCTTTAATTTCATTTTTATTTATTTGTTTACTTTAATATGATAGAAAAATCAGTGTCTATTTATTTTAAAATAACCTCCACCAAAGAACGTCAAAATTAGCGACAGCAATTAAGCCAGCAATCAGGCAAAGCATGAAAATATTTGCACTAATCATTGTGACAGGTTGATATGTATTTGGCATGCTCCTGTACAGCTGGTGAATGTGTATTTGTATGTGCTTGTTTACTGTCTGTTCTGCCTTGTGACAGAATAGCCTCGATAGTCATTTGCCTGCTGTTCTGGGAGTGACTCCAAAATTCATCAGGCTCAGAGAGAAAAAAAACAGAATGTTGTGAACTAACGGACAAATCGATGAACAGATGTATGAAAAAAAAGGCTGCATTATAAATTCTTCAGCATAAAATACACAGATGAGCCACAACAACAGCAACAACCAAACCACTTATTTAATATTGTGTGGGCCATCCTCATGCTACCAAAGCAGCCGTGACCTTTAATGGGCCTCACTGGATTGAACTTGTTCCAGTGTATCGCTTGATCACACACAGTGGTTTGGATGCTGGTGCTCGGTCTGTTTCAGAGCAGTTTTTATGGTGTGACAGAGCACAGTAACCTGGCCACTGATGTCAGAGGGTGCCATGGGTGGGTGTTACTGGTTTACAACATTAGCAACATATAGAAAGCAACATTCACATAAGCAGCAAGCAGGACATTGCATTATAATGTGATAACATTATTCACTTCATGTGTCTGTGGGGTTAATATTGAGGTTGATACTGTCTGAATTTGCTTTTCATGCTTTACTGAAGGAACCTAGGATGTCATCTGGGCACATTTTTGTATTAAGTGTCTCTCTGCAATTGTCATTTGGGCAATTATTAGAAAATCTGAAAGATCAAAGCTACATATTTAGAAAAAAAGCCAAATCACGCTAATACAATAAAGTAGAGGAAAACTTTAAAATGACAAGAATGTCAAAGGTTGTAAATATACTATGCAGTATGCTTAAGATGCCACCATATTTCATAAATTTTAAGAAAAACTCAACAGGCTTTTAGTTAAGGCTTAAATTTTGTTTTTGTTAATCTAATAAACACAACATGTGCGTTTTGCTCTAATGATACCACAACAGGACAGTCATGTTTAGTATATGTATTTGATAAAAGAGTATGTAACGTTGTTGTGGACAAAGATCATCCTGCAGGTGGCAGCAGCCTCCAGGTTTGGAAGCAGTCTGAGGGTGCCCACATTAGGAGGCTGCATATGGGGTTAGATTATGGATGTCTAACTCATTGTTGTTTTGGGCCCAAGGCAGCGCGTTTGTCACCTGTATTTAAATGCAACATAAGCACTCAAATCTCTACATTTAGCAAAAATTATTGATACTGTAATGGGAAAATTCCCAAATTAAATACAGAGTTACTTACTTAATAGATACGCAAGCATAAGCATATAAATGTACTAACAACATTAAAAATAAATGTAGGGACTGTGAAGAAAGCCAGCCTCTGTGGATGTAGCATTATTGTAGTTATAGTTTATCAACACAGATGCAATAAACTGTCTTTTTAAAATGCTTTTTCATTTCTGACACCTAAAACCTACAGAGTGACAAACTGATAAATAGAATGGCTCCACCATCTCATCTGCTTTTCAAATAAAGGATGAATACAGTCAGTCATCATGTCATGGGTCCTAGCTCCTCCTTCATGTTATTGTGGAAGATGCTTTGTCATGACTCCGGTTGCATGTTTGAGGCATTTGGCGTATTCAAGTATAGTTCTGGACATTACCCTGATGATAGTGTGCAATAGATAACAATTGGCTATTGCAAAAAATGATTGAAAGTGTGTTTCATTGGAGCAATTATACAGAGACCCAGGTTTTACACATTTACTCTTTAAAGTAGGAAGATTTACTCTGAGTGCGGAGGAGGGAAGAATTTAGCTCAGAGACTTAAAAAGTGATCTCAGTGTATGGTTAAGATTATGGTGAGGGGGCTGTGCAAAACCCTGCAAACAGTTTCTCGTTCGTGGACTCACTTTGCTGACAGGGACAGCATCAACCAGTGAGGATGAACTAATCTCACAGTTGCAGACCGCTGGGTTAGACAAACAGCATCACTGTTCCTCTCTCCCTTACAGGCTGGTGAGCGGTAGGCGAAAACAAGAGCAAACTTGACTCTCTCATCTCTCAACAGCAGCTGCTGAGGTGTTCTTGAGCAAGGTACTTATATTTAATTGCTTGAGTGCTCAGAGGCCAATCAGTAGATAGTTACACTGTAACCGAACCATGAAGCCTGTCAATGCAAGATGCTACAGCTGAGTGAATGTGGAGCAGAAAACTGAAAAAAGAAAACGTATGCCTGCTCAGCAAATGTCCCCTAAAGGTTAATTAAATAAGAAATGCAACAAGAACCACACTACTTACTGAAATGCTGCTCACACGACAAGCTGTGGATTTCTTAATTCCTTGACTGTGCGAGAGGATGATGGCGGCTTCTCCAGAATGTAGCAAATCCTCCAAACTGGCTGCTGTGACAAATAAAAGGGCCAATTTCTTGACAACTCATGACACAACGAGGCTCGCACAAACCTTAAGCATACTGAGTATTTTGATGCTGCTTATAAAGTTTCCAAAATTATGCACCCTGACAGTGAGGAGATTCAAATAACCGATAATTATCTGTCACGAGGCATGACTGATGGGGATGCAGTTTGATGTGACATTAAATTGTTTACAGACAAGAGACTTTGAATATACCCTGATATTTCATCTAGTGCTACCAGCAAGTCAAAGAAGTTCAAGCATCCAGTAGTGTTTTTTACTCCAAGTAAGTTGACCAGGTCTCACAACATGATGCATCCTTTTATGAAGTTTCTGGATATTCCTCCCATACAACCAGCAAGTTGATATATGTATGATATTAACTGATATCTCAACAATTGTTGGATGGAATACTCTAAAAATTGTTTAAAATAGATAGATTTAGCTCCCAGATGTGAAAAGTGAAGTCAGTGTATGAGCATCCTACACTGTATTCTGCCTAATGGTGAGCAGAGGGCAACTCCAGTAGCTGACTGTAAGCCTGTGAGAAAAAGACCCTAATGTGCCCTTCATTTATGACCTCAGTAAACACTTTCCTCTTGGATTTATGTGCACAGTCTCTAGTAACAGGGCTTATGTAATACTGCATAACATTCATTTTGTTAATTATGGGTAATTAAAGCACCTTAAGCTTTAGGGTGTGGAGCTTGTGATTCTAAAATAAAAGTTGCCATATTGTTATGTTACATGAAGTGGATGAAGGAAGTGTACAGTAAATTCTTTCCTTGTCACGCCACCATTAATAGGTTCCATTAATGGAGTGTTGATCAAGTCCATGAGACCAAGCCCTGTGTGTAGTCTTAGACATTAAACTATCCTGGACAGAACATATTAATAAAAAGGTTGTTAAAATGGGAAATTGTATCTCAGTAATTAAAAGATATGAAGATTTTTGTACACTAAAATTGATCAGGCAGTTACGTGGTCATCACTTATTAGTATGATATAACCATATATTACTTTATTCTTCATCAGAAATGTTATTGTTACAAAGATTCCAAACATTTGCATTTCAGTCTAGATAGACATGAATATACCCCCAGACAGGTTACGGGAGGACCATTTTTATTAGCCATAGCAAGTACCAATTCAATTAAAAGAGCAATTTCATGCAGGGCTATGGAGGAGTAGAAGTTTTTGCCAGACAGATAACACAAGAAACCAGTAAACTGGATTAAAAATGTTTTAAACAAATGTTACATTAAGTTAAATCAACATTAAGCACAAACTAAACTAAACTAAGCCAACAGCCCACACAAAAAGTTACTGAGGACCTTTGTGAACCGTTGTCTTTAGAGCAACTAAGTGTTTATATTATGCCTTAGAGTCATAGACATTTGAAAAGGAGGTCAAAGCAGTAAAAAAGCATTGCGCATATTAAGATATGTAAAATCTGTTCTTATATTAGTGCTGATTGACAATCTCTCACTCTCACACTCACTCTGATATGCCCTGCCTCTTTCCTAATCCCCAGTTTGCTAAAAGCATTTTCATTTAGTCATGACTCACCCCTCACAGCAAATTGACTGTAAACTCAATTTACTTGGAGCTGTCTCTGATGCATGAGAATCAAATTTGTAACTACATCAAAAGTATGTTTGTTGTACTACAGCAATACCCATTGCTTTCATTTCATTTTGAAGAAGCCATGAATGAGAACACATACTGTTCTTTAAGAGTGGTAAGTTTGTGTCAAAGTGCAAATCCACAGTTTATGAACTCCACAGTGTGTTACTGTACATAATGAACCATTATTGCATGATGGTTATAATGAATCCTAGCTATTCATAAAATCAGGAAATTGTATCGACTTTTCTGCATCACTAGTTGCAGATAAAATTCTGAATTTGGTCAGGTCAGGAGTAAACTAATATCATATTCACTTTTGTTGCTTCAAACACCTGTTCAGCAACATCTGCGTTATTTCCTTTCAATATGCTCCCGCTGTCTTGCTCTGGCTGGACAATTGCTGTGAAACCATGACAACAAGTCTTAACTGCTACATTTTTCGCGACTTTTTGACTGTGAACACAACTGCTTGTGCAGCTACACGACTGTTTATGTGTGTGCATGTATCTCACTGTGTAAACTGAGAATAGGAGGGATTAAGTTATCCTTGAGCTTATCTCCATTTAAAATGAGTGATTATGCTGTCAGCAATGGTCATGGCCTAGATTTGAAAGACAGCCTTTTTTTTCTCTCTGGCTGGGAGCCACTAGACCTTGTAAATACTACCAATGCACTTTTATCTGTCACAAATATTACCTCATTGTGTTTAGTAAGAGTAATAAGTGGTACAGGAGCCTATTTCTCTTGGTGCTACTTTTAGAAACTCCATAGCCTGCAGTTCACCTTAGCATTTGCAATTTGCATATAGATGATACTCATATCAAATTATTGCTCAGGGGGAGTATTAATAATGGTGATGTTGAATAGGATGGTGTACTGTACAATAGTGTGTTAAAGATGTTGAAACAAGTGAGCTCCAAAACATTGAAATGTGCCTCACTAAGACCACAATTTTTCACATCTTTCACCTCCCTTTGCTTTCCATCAGCCATAAACTGTTTTTTCCCCTTTCTATTTATTAAACTTTGACGGATTTAAGGATTTGTTACATGTGTGGAGCTCTGGCTGCATTGTGGAGGATTTTGAAATTATACCCAAAACTGTTTCAAAGTGAACACAAATACACCACAGGGATGCAAAATTGCTTGACCTCTTGATCCCTACCAATCTGCTCCTGCTAGTCCCCAGCAGTGTACCACTATTACCTGTCTGTCATGCTCCAAAATTGATTTCACTGGCTCAGTGGGTATGACATGGGCAGCTCTCAGACTACTTTCACTCTCTTTCTCACTCATACATGTCCTTGATTAGCAAAACTAGAACACTCAGAGAAAAAAAAAGGCTTTGATAAATGTGCTACATCAAAATCTGTAACACATTTCAACAGGAAAGATCATTTGGTTCATCTGGCATCCCTCCCCCTGTTTGCAGCGTCTTTGTTCCCAGCAGGTAAGTTCCATAACTTACCAATACTTTACAAAACCAGAAAAATGTCCAGAAAAGCCAGAAAATAATGAGGGATCTGAATGAAAGATTCAAAACAATAAAAATGATTGACACGCTTTCTTAGAGACGCTTTCTTTGAGCAGCATATATTTTCAAGACATAATAATAATAATAATAATAATAATAATAATACACACATAATAAGCACTGCATTTATCACAACCATGAAGGAGAGAACCAGGAATCACCAAGACTGAATTTGCAAAGGGAATGCAGTAATTATGGATAGCAATAATTGCACCTGTGCTGCTAACTCCTGTCTAAATGCCAGCTGTGTGCAGGGAGACCAGCCTGAGCTTGATTATGTTTTTATTTTGCTGCATCTGGTTAAATCTTAACTATCAAAGTTGGTTCTGTGACATACCACACTCAGCTTCAAGTGAAATACTGATCGAATCATCCAGATTAGACTCTTACTATGGAGCAATATGGAGAAAACCCCCCAGTTTTGCCTGAATTTATATATGCAAACATGTAATTATATTCCAAAAAAACACCAACTATTTTTGCAACCTATTTTAAACCTAGGAATGCTCAATACTGAAATAAAAAAAAATGCATATTTGTATTTAACATTTGTTATGAGCTTAGGTTTATGGTGTTATTTTGAGCTAATCACACCAGAATCACACCAACATTGGACTTGTCCCATCACCTAGTCATAATAGCCCAACACTTATTTTAGTCTGTCCCTTGTAGGCCAATGTTTTTTCCCTACTCTAAAAGCTGCACAGTTGGTAGATCTGTAAGTTTGATATGGCACAATTTTTACACCAGATATGATAGCTGAGATAACCCTCCTGTTTATCCAGGTTCGGGAGTAGCATCAAGAGTAAAATAGCTTGTGACCCCTTCAGGCTGGGGTTGTATCTCCTCCTAGGTTGAAGCGGGGCTCTTTAACATGTAAGGCAAGTGGCAAATTGTATTGTATTATTATTCTATTATTGTTATTTGTTCAAATAATGTTAAAAAATAGATTTTTCTGCCTAATGTCACAAATAAAATTTAAAACTGTATGGGATATGAAACCACCATAGCAAAGTCAAAAAAAAACCCAAAACCCAACTACCGTTTATTTCTATCCAACTCAACAATTTTTTTAGAAAATCTGCCTTCAAAGATTTTATTATTGTATGACATTGTGATCTAGAGAGGCAAAAAAGCGTTTAGTTACATTTTTTTAATTTCGCAAAATAAACAACCACACACAAAAATGAAGATACTACAAAAAGTAAGCTAGTTCAAGAAATTTGCCTTAATAGTTTGTATTATGCCTTTGGTCACTGTCCTGCTGTATCGCATTGTGTAGTTTCTATTCCACTCTGTCCCCGCCCCGCGCGCTGTCGTCACGCGCCGGGTAGCCAGTGAGGCGGAGGGAGGGGGTGTTTCACACGGCGGAGAGGCAGGCAGCGGCGTCGCAGCGCTACAACAAGAGCGGCTTTTGGGCTTTGTTTCGTGGATGTGAATGAGCTCCATCACCTCCTCCAGAAATGTGGACGGATTTAAGGATATTGCTACTTTTTAATTTGTTCTTCCTCAGGCTTCATTTCACAAAAGGTCAGTTGAAAATTTTTGTCCCCCTCTGCGCGCGAGACGCTTTGAAATAGTAGATAAAGGCTGGTGTGTGATGCTGAGCTGACTGGAAGCGCTCTCTACTCGGCGCGCGCGAGCGTGCGTGTGATACCAAGAGAGCAAAAAGGCTAAAAGGGACTACTTTCTAAAAACAAATTAATGCGCAATTGTGTGGTTTATTTCACTTTAAAAATGTAATAGGTGAGGTTTCAGGATAGGAAAAAGCCTCTGCGTGTCTGTCATGTGTTTTCCCGGCTGTGAGCATCCATACTGCATCAGAGGTAGTAGCTGTAGTAGCCCAGACTGACTGACTGACTGACTGAATCTTTGTCTTTACGTTTAGAAGAATTGAGTCGTGCAGACCCTGGGCCTCTTCTGAGCCCTTCTGTCTTTGAACTGTTAAATATCCTGGAAAAAAAGTAGACCGCTATCTGAAAGAAAGCACGCACCATGACGCCTCTAGCCCTTCAGCCAATTGACCTGAATGAAGGCTGAATATCAATTAGGCATTCATTTGCAAATGACAGTTGAACAAGCCTACAAGAGATTACTGTTATATCCAATTGTTGCTCATCCATCTGGACTCTTATTTTGTTTTTGTTTTTGTTTCTTGCAGCCACGGATGAGTGTGAGGATGGACAGTTTCAGTGCAACAACAAAAGGTGTATACCGACCATCTGGAGGTGTGACGACGATGACGACTGCTCAGACAACAGTGATGAAGAAAACTGTCGTAAGTGTTAAAATTAAAGGAGAAATAAACACAGATTAAATATGTTAACTGTGGACCTGCCACGACTAAGGTGTTATTACACAACAACATGTTAAAGCATGATAAAAATAGACATTAACTATATTAATGATTATAACAGTGCAACCCCTCAATCCCTGCTTAATCATAAAAACATCCCACCGTATTATCATAAGGATTAGTCCAGTCAGTGTGATCCTAACCATCAATATTACTAGAAAAAGTTTAGCTCTGAGTATTCATTAGAGCTAGTCTTTCAATTTTGATCATGATTCGAGTGTGTGCTTCAGCCTGTGTATTTTAAGTTGTGTTTTCTTATTGTGTTCAAAGTCATGAACCAGAAAATGAACCCGCATCCCTCCCAGGTTTCTGCCCTTTCATAGCTTTAGATAATTTTTTGCTGGCTTTGCTATCTTATTGGGATTTTATCAATTTTCTTTCTACTTGCGCATTGTTCACAACAGCCCTGATTCCATAAAAGCCAGCAGAGTTTACAAAGAGGCACAAATGCAATCATGCTTTGAGTGAGGATGTGTGCGTTCGCCTCAGGCTAAGAGCGCGTGCAGGTGATTTCATCCCTTCTCCTCCTATAAATAGAGCACTCAACAAGCGTGTTTTCCTAAAATGTGGGTTGATTGGGTGGAACCATTTTCCAATCATCTCCAAATGAAAAGCTGTCCAGGTGAGGGACAGACTGCGTGGTGCATCGCTCCAGTGCACAAAGCTCTGACAGGTATCTTGGATGTGTTGTTCTGGGTGGAAATAATAGAATTCTGCGTTCCTTTTTGACAGCAAACCAGTGGCCTATATTTTGAAAGAATGCTCATGCTGAAACCAGTGAAGTTGTGCCAAAGCTGAAGCCGAGATTTGCGTGTTTGCAGTGCAGCTTCTTTTGTGTCTGGGTTAATTGTGGCTCGGGAGAAAATTCTACACCTCCCCACGCGATCTCATAATGCATACACTCTCTCTTTCTTCTCATGCATCTCTCTGTTTTTTATTTGTTTTCTCTCTCTCTCTCCTTTTCTCTTCCACAAAACTCCATCCCCCACACAGACCTGTTGTATACAACCACCTTATACTTCCTATGCGCGTCTGGAGGTGTTTCCCTGTTGTTTCCTTGCTTCTCGTCTCCGTCCCAGCGGGACGTGTCCTCAGGCACGCAGAAAAGCAGGTCATTTGGAGCCTGTTTGCTCCTAAAACATTCATGTGTCACTGCTTCAGACGCGCACACGAATTCTGACGTTTGGAGAAAAATGATTGCTCTGCCAGGCTTTATTTCCTCTGTATTTCTTTCATAGGAAATTGTTTGTGGGTTTATTACCCCCTCGTGTGTTTTCCATAAGGAGGAGCTTCTGACACATTTAGGGTTTGAGTGAAAACACTCCCTCTGAAAGCCTTTTAAGCTGAGACTTACTGTCAACTCACCATTTGATGATTATGACTGTAAGCATTACATGTTGTTTTATTAGAGAGCGGTACATGTGTGGCCTTCACTCTGTGTCCATCTCCTTTTCCTGTGTGGCCTGCTGTATCTGCGTGGGCAGGCGCTTGTTTCCCTGAGCAGAGATGCAGGGTTTCTGTACCTGCATCCCTGTAGTGTGTGATCAGAGAGATGCTAAGGATGTTGGCTGTTAAAATTGTACTCCTCTGTACTCTGGCAATTGTTAAAGAATGATTTACTTATCTTTGAGTCATTCTCACAGGTTGCCTCTGTAAGCCGTTTTTCTCTTTCTCCATGTGAAAAGACAGAAGTCAGCCGGTGTTAGGCGGTGAGGTGAAAACCTGTACAACATATGCTGCGTTGGGGGGAGAAGGTGCTGAGGATTTAGCTTGTAAATACAGCAAATCCTGTTCAGAAATGACACCGTTGGTTCTCGTTGGCTGTGAAGCGGTAGCATTTTTTAAATTAAGTTTCTGAATGGCTGAGTGGATTGTCTCACCTTTTTTTTTTGCTGAAAATATAATATTTCATAACACAATGCCAAGCCAGATATTTCAGTGACTGAATGTGTGCAACAGACCATGGTTATGAAATATGCTGACAGGAAGGAGCTGCAGCTCCTTATTTGTCATGCCAGTGTCACTTTCTTTCTAACCTGACTTTTCGCTGGCAGAACAGGTGTCTAAAACACACCAGAATTTCTCATACCAGTAATCTTTATGCACCATGGTGCTTCTCCATCCTTTACCCTGTTTTTGTTAACACCATCCCCCACTAGTTCACCCCCGAGACTGCAATCCCTATCACTCGGTACACCCCTACCATCCCCCCATTATCAAACTATTCCCCACTGACCGTTCACTCACTGCGGGGACCCATACATTCATACATGCATAATTGCAGTCCCTAACTATGTGCAGACACAAGTATGGGCCAGACACATGTTAGAATAAACAGAATCACATGAGCACTAATGCATGTGCACACTGTATTTTTGCAGCAGAGAAGTTCAGTCCATATATAAGACACTGTACATTTTGTTTACTGGTTGCATAACTTCCTGGGTGAGGATGAGACGCAAAGCCTCCCTCCCTCTCGCTGCATCTGGAGTTGACAGCAGTGGAGGCAACAAAAGAATTCCTCCTTGAATTCTCAAAGTCCGATTTGTGCCGACTCTGATGCGAAGTCGGCGTTTAATCCTCGTCCTGATTACAGCAGCATATCACCCACTTGCCATCTATCTGCGTTACCTTCAAAGTCCAGAGTGTCCGCTTGACTCTCCTCTCATCCTCGGATGTGATAAGAATCTATTTCATTTGCATTCATGAATTTAACATTCACACCTGCAGGGAGGCATTTCACATCGCCACCAAGTCTTCTGTTGCTTTACACCACGATGCAGAGTCAGCAACAGGCCGCATGCCTCCTGTCTTTGTCTTCTCTTAGCTAATAAACCTCCACCACTCCCTCATTGCCACACTCACTTTTGAATCTGCCGGCACTCCTCCACACCTCCCGTAGTCATTTTTTTATTTCTTTATTCTAAAGCCTTTCGGTGGATGCAGATTCTCTGCTATAGTGTCGAAACCACAGGCCTGCTAACACACCAAGTTTCAGAAAATTAAGAAGCCTCTGTGCAATGCTTGATAAAAGCTTGTGTAAAGCTCTATTAAGAGTCCTTAGAACTCACGCATTGAGGCACACTGAGGCCCTTTTAATAGCTTGAGTGCGAAGAAAGCAGTCAATATTTTTTATTATGGTCTACTTCATGCGTGATCTGTAAATTGGTTTTATGATATGAGAATAGGTAAGATTATATCAGTCAATATTATTGGTTTTTTATTGGGCTGCTTGCTAAGTTCGTGAAGGCAGAGAATGCCTCGCCTGCTGAGTATTTTTGTCATCAATTCAAAATAGCTCACTGGATTTTGTTTTGAAATCCTGCCTTCTTTTTCTTTGCTTTATTATGCTTATGGTATTTCTTTGGCTGCAAATAAAACTATCTGTTAAGCACTAATTCATCTTCCGCTTATCCTCTGCATTTTATTTTTCAAGGCTTTCCTCTTTCAAAAAGGGAAAAGTCCTTTGTTATCACAAATCTCCGGATCTCTGAATGCTCACTTGGCAAACTATTTTTACATACTTTTTTGGAACAACTTTGGCCTATCTACAACATCTTCACTTCTTTTTCCGCACTCACACAGCAGATTCCCACAGAAAGCTAAATGGACTCCACTTTAAAACTCTCTACAGCCTCATGACTCTCTGTTTCTGTTGGCACTGATGGCCGGTCGAACACGCTTCCAGCCAGCTCTACTTTTTGGGTATTTCCGGCTGTTTTTATTGCTCTGACAGGTTATTTTTCTCCTAGCTGTGTTGACATCACCCACCCAGGCTAGTTGACAGCAATATTTCACAAAGTAATGCCGACTGATCAGACACGAGGAAACAGTTTTCCCACCTGCTGAGATCTACTTGTAAATTCAGAAAAATAATACCATTCTGTGTGAGGTTCTGCTTTGTGTCGCTGAGGTTTCAGGAAAAAAATGATGCCTTGTATTTTTGGCTTATCAGAGTTAAAAACATTTCTTGAGTGAGTGTGTTTCACCCCACAGTGTCTGAATCTTTTTTGTCTGTGTTCTTTGAAGCTTGAGTGAATGAGTGAAGTTGAAGTGATAGAAAGTGGGGAAAGAAATTATTTTGACCCTACAGTGTGAGTCTGGGAGGTTGTTTTGTGTTCCTATCAAATTCTCCCCATAATCTCCACGGCTGTTGACAACAGACACAGCGTGGAAAGGATTACGCCTTTATCTCTCCAAGCTATGAGGCATTTTTTCTGTCGGGTCTGTGGTCAATTTATGTTATGTTAATTCACAAAGATGTGATAATGCCTCAATTAGTCACCAATTTGAAAAGCTATGATAAAGCAAACGTTTTTATTGCAAAAATGTATGGCTTTTAAAAACATGTCAGTTTGGTAAACAAACTGATCTTCTGATCTTTTTATCTGTCCAGTTGATCTTTTCTTCAAGAAACGTAAGTCTGTGGAAGATCTTTGAGAATATTAAGCAGTTGTGGAAGTTGAAAACTTCTGCCTAAAGAAGAAAAAACAAAATAATGTTTGCATTACTGCAATTGCAAGTGTTTTCCCATTTTTAAGGAGAATAACAGCAGTAGTGTTCTATTTCCTGTTATGTTGAAAAACATGTCAACAAATCCCCTGATGCACCTTACTAGAGCATTTAAGAGCTTTATTTTTGTTTACAAAAACAGAGTTTGTATAATTCTAATGAGCTTGAAAGCCAACGTTGGGTATAACCACCTTTATTCTTCAACACATTTCTTTAAGTAGTCTCCAGGAATAGTTCTTTATTCTAGAGACACTCAAAGCTCTTCTTTGGATGTTGGCTGCCTTTTGTTCAGTTCTCTGTCAAGATGATCCCACATTGCTTCAATAATGTTGAGGTCTGGGCTCTGGTGACAACAATCGTTGCTTATAGTGTTCCACTGAATGTTTTTCTATCTAGATATGCTTTAACTGCATTGGCAGTGTGTTTGGGAATATATTAAATTATGAAATGCTTTCCACATGGTATTGCGTGCTGGATCAAAATCTGATGGAACTTTTCTGTGTTTATGTCAAAGTGAGAAAATTAACTGTAGCTAATGAAGATGATGGTAGTAGCTAGAATTCTCTTAAAGTAGCTAAATGCCTCATGATCAAATAAGTAAAGGACATGAATTAATGAATGAATGAGATTCCTACTGTCCCAATATGCAAGTTACTACATCATCAATTCTTTCGGATCTACAACAACACTGGCTGAAATGCAGTCTCACAAACTGTGACAGAGCCCCCACTGTGTTATACAGATGACTGTGGACACACAGTGTTGTACCTCTCTCCCACCCTCTGAATATACCTCAGCCTTTCCTCCTTGTTTCCCTTGATTAAGAATGGCTTCTTGACAGCCACACGTCCACTGAGACCATTTCTGATGAGGCTTCAGTGAACAGTAGATGGATCAACTGAAAGGCCAGATGCATCTCTCAGGTCCTGTGTCAGACCTTTGATGGATTTTTTCCTGTTTCTTAAGGAACTGATTTTCAGATACTGTTCATCTTCTTTATATAGTTTTTTTTTAGGCCTGGCACTTCTTCTGTTGTCCTCTACTTATCCAGGTTCCTAAACAAAACATCAACTGCACACCTTAGCTCTTTGGGAATCACCAAATCAACTAAAGAAATTGGAAATAAATTGGTGTTTTGTGATAGGCTACTAGTAGCAAAGTGCCTAAAGATACATTTAAAAATTGGTTCTAAGTTGTCTGTTATATGTAGAGACTCACTGGTACATCACTTGAGTTGTCTTTTCTATGCTTGACTGATTCATAGGTAAGTTTTAAGTGATTTGACAAAGAGAAAACATTCCTGTAAATTTGTTTAGGTACAGGGACTGGAGTTAAAATGAGTAAAAAAGCAGCCAATGTTCAAAGAAGAACTTTGAAAGACCTTCAGAAAACCTGGAGAATGTTTGTGAAAGCAAGCTCCTTAGAAGCAAAAAGTTTTCCTCATTATGTAATTTATTTATGTAGTCTAAAAAAATCAGGTCCTACCTTCATTCACAGCGATCTTGAGCAATTAAATTGCTGTAAAATGTTTTGAAATCAGCCTTCAGTCAAACCACAGTCCTTCTGGAAACAGCTTGTTACAATCCTGTTATCTTGAAGCCCCTTTTTAAATGAATGTGGTTTGATTTCAGTGGATAACGGAACTAAAAAAAAGGAGCTCACCAGTAAAAATGTGATTTGCAAATTTGATGAATTTACTGAAAATAATAAGTGTTTAAACCCCCCCCCCCCCCCAACTTCTCCTGTGCATGTGCAAACACCAATAGAAAGGATTAACTCAACAGTTCCGGTTCAACCCAACAGAACACTTGGAACAAATGCAACACTAATTACTTCCAAGACTACAGTGTGGCAAAAAAAGAGAAGGGTATATTTACCTACATCTTTATTACGATAAGAACTAAATGTACGTGCTGCTATATAGTTATAATTGTTGTGAACCTCGACTGCTCATAAGCGTCAGAACACGATAAGCTCATGTGTCGTTCTGTTATAATATCTCTGGTTTTACAGATTAACCGGATATTTTCTTCCACAATATGCTAACTTATCAACGTGTGTGCGTGTGTGTGTTTGTGTATTACTATTTGCTTGTTTGCTGGTCCTACTGGCCTACTGCCCTGTATCTGCATGTCTCCAAGCCAGCTTGCCCTAAGTGATCATTAAGAAGTCTGCAGCTCCAATTGAGCTATTATCTCAGATTAGTGTGTGTCGTTACACAACGTTGCAGAGCGAGAGAGAGGGGATTAATGTGGGGGTATAAAACATCACTCAGCCTCAGCCTCTTCCCATCATCTGCCACATATTTATCCCTTATTCCACTTGTCTTTTTAGTGCCTTCACCTCAGTGAAAACCATTTGTATGCATCATTTTAAAGATTACACCTCCCAGAAATCTGTGTTTATTTCAAGGGATAAAAAGCAGATATTTCTCCGGGGACGCTCTTAGCAGTGTCTCGCCTCATGAAACTTACTGTTTCAATTCTGTTGAACTATCGAAATACTGCTGAGGCACTAAAATAACTTCATCAGCTAAAGTCTGTGCGGAGAATCTTTATTATGGAGTTAACACTGGGTTCTGGTTTCAATATTTAATTGTTTTAAAATCAATGAAAACTTTACAAGGCTGGCATTTTAATCATATTGTTTAAAGGCCGTCATTAACCCAAGATATTTTAAATGTAGGATTTTAATATCACACCTCTCAGGGCTCATATTTAGAGCTTTTCTGTGAGTTAATGGTGTAAAATGTATCCTGTAAACTCTAGAGCAGTGGGCTTAAAGTACTTGAAGGTACATATGGTGGCGAGGTAGGGCACTTTGTGTTTGAGATCTGGGCTACTTGTTTTAACTGATAAAGTGATTCTGTTACACATCCCTGTAGTTTTTTGTAAAAGTGATTCAGTGGCAGTGAAATGAACCCAGGTTACTTTGAAAATCGATAAGACACATGCTGGATGTTCGAGAGCGGCTGCCTGCTCTGTGAACCCAGGCCTTGGGGCCACTGGCATCCAGGCAGACAGCGCCTTTCATCCGGAATCACTGTCAGGAAAAAAACAAAACAAAAAACAGACCCACAAGGGATGATGTTGGCGCACACTGCAAGAGCTGTGGCACTTAGCAACTTGTGACTCATTTTGGTGAAAAATGCGACTTCATGTGACACAACAGCCGTGCTCATGAATCTCTTCTGACAGCTGCGACAATGTTGGGATTGGATGATTGTGGCTGTGAGTATTACTTTATTTTGATTTATCTTTTTTTTTGGATGAGTAAACATATTCATCACAGAACTACTGAGGATATTATGCATCTCTGAAGTCAGGCCAGGGCAACACAGAGCGTCAGCACTGTGTGTGGTAGTGAATTGGAATGATGAGCAAATAGCTATGACACAGCAACCATAGCCCTCGGTCTCTTTCATTTTATTGATGATTCAATGTAGCCGGATGAAGTATGAGTGTCACCTCTGCTCATACAGGCCATATTCGCTTCCTTTTGCCCAGCTACATACTGACTCATTACATCGCCACCATCACAGTGTTGAAGCTTTGCATGCGGGCTGTCACTGCGTTGAATCATACCACCTGCCTACATGTCTCCACCTTTACAGCAACAATCAGAACAGTGCACCTAGCTTGAAATGAACTGTGGACAATGCAGCTGGCCTAAAGAGCCATTCAAATCTCCAGACAAAGGGAGCAAACAGTTGTTATCCTTATAACAAGCAATATCCTATTGCATGGTTGTCAACTGCAGATTTGAGCAAACCTAAACTCCCTTATTAAAAAGTAACTTTATTAAAAATGTTAACATTACAATTTGTGGACACACAATGAAATGTGATAAGGCTGATAAGTGGCGTACTGACTTTACTATTTGAGATAATGTAAGTAATTTTAAGTTAGCTTTTGCATTTATGCAACGTTAGCCATTGCTAACATTTTAGCCTGTGGAACATAGCTGATTCAAAGTCAGGTTGGAGCTATCATGGCACAGTTTACACTATATGGTAGTTTTCCTGTGCTTCTGGGTTTCTTTCTTCTTCTTCAGCATACAAGGACAGACATGAACACTTGTAGGTGTATGCTGCCCTGTCAGTGCCGTAAGAATTGCAGTCTTAGGACATATGCTGCCTACAATACCTGTCCTAACAAAGAAAACAAGTACTATTACATTTTCAGAATTTTGCTATTGAAATGTGTCGGAACATATATCATACATACATCATGTATCGTTGTTCTTGAAAGGCTAGTCAGTAACACAAAGATAGCTTTTATTGTTGTTTTGAATTAATCTGTTGTTTTGTTGTTTTTTTAAAAGTAAGTTTACAAAATGTAAGTAAATTGCTTTAAAAAAGCCTCAGATATCAGAGTAAGGTTCTGAAATTTCTAGTTTTGCCTAAATACTATCACTCGGTTATATTTAATTTCCCATAGCCTGAGGAAATGCTATTAGCTTCCCTCTCCTCTTAAGGAATGACATATAATTAAATTTCTGCAGAAATGCAGAATGTGTGAGCTAAGCCTAAGTTAAATGAGGGTTTTATTGTGTCAGGCATTGCATTACCTGAAAAGTCATAACAAATTAGAATGAGACTTGAACTAATTTTCTCAGCAGTAGAGATTTAGGCAAGAGAAGCCTTGAATCTGTACAGACGTGGACTATCAAATGATTTCTCTTCAACAACGACCTTCCAATTAGCAGAAAAATGGTTTTACATGGGCTAATCAAATGTCTAGACTGCTAGATCTGTACTGTAGATCTGAACAAAGAAAGATTTGCCGTTTTTTGACTAGAGGAATGTAACATAACCATCCGTTCAGAGCAGGGATCATTTCTGCAGAGTAACTTGTTTTGCTGTCCCCTGCAGGCCTTTCTTACATCAAAGATTTTCAGAAAGATGCTTTCGCTCATGTGAAATCTGCATTTGAAAACAGCAGCAGCAGACCCAATTAGATTATTTAGTTTTCCTTGAAATATTCTGTCTGCACACAAAAAAATGGGCTGTGTAAACCTGCTTGCGTGTGTTTTGATTTAGCTATTAACTATGAATGTGCAAAAACACACAGTGAAAAATCTTACCAAAATCTTGTAGCTATAACTTGGTTTTGAATTTGTAATGAAACTTATTTTACCATCATTTTCATGTTTAATCACACTGCTGTGTGGAGGTTTTAATAGATTTCTGCAGGCAGAAGGAGAAAGTAGATCTCATTTCAGAAAAGGTCAGTCATGCCTGTTTAATTTATAAAGCTTATATTTAAATCATAGATATGATTTAAATATAAGCTTTCTAATTTAATCATATATAATGACATAATGCTTATTCATTATTCACCCTGTCTGTGTGTGTTAACACAAAAGTTGTGGCTTAGTATTCGAGCAAAAGTTTTCTTGGAAGTGGTTGGAAATGCCAGCAGAGAAGTGGGAAACGTTAGCTAGCAGATGGTTCGTCTGAGCCGCACTTGACCCCGTGTGCTTCCGGCAGGAATATTGCGATCAAAGCTGAGCGGCTAAGCTCTGCCTAGAGATAGATATGTTTTAAATGCGTAGCCACTGGCCGATCACACGTACACACATAGTATGGATGCATAAGACACACCCTGGCTGCACACTGAAAGGCATTGAGTTCACATGAAATGAAAACGTGATCTATTTTATTGGTTTGTGCATACCCTTTGTGAATGGATAATGATGTAATCTCTTGTGACATGGATCACGAGAAAAAGAAAAACCACACTGATGCCGAGTTTAGAGAAATAAAAGGAGTGAAAGAGGAGGCAGAGCCAAGGAGGGTGTCGTTGTGGAGTGGGGCAAGGCATGGGGGCAGGGATAAAGAGTGCTGCAGTGTCATTGATTTTAGAGTGGTTGTTTTGCTGTGTTATTGTTCAGATGCAGATCAGATAAGGTGTAGCTGATAAGACACACAGCCAATTAGAAATCAGCTGTAGTCTCTCCTTTAGAGAGGTGAAAGTTGAGGTTGAGTTTTCTGTTGCACTCTGCACAGAAAGAAGACAACTAAATCACAAAGTTAACAGAGACAAAGCTCTTACTCAAGCATGAGTACAAAACTAAAAGCAACCCCAATTGGTTTGAAAGAAGAGCCACTCACTGCAGAACATCTGCTCATGCTCAGCTAGCCAGGCTGCTGGAAACACCTGGCATTAATGCAGCTTTCCTGCTCTTCTAACACGGCTGTGTGAATCAGATTTTCTGTGTTTAACTTTAAGTCAAGGAGTGGCAAAGCAGCTTACACTGGGGGTTCAAATATATAAATATATAAAGTCATTGTGCTATTTATTTATATTTCATTCACGCTATTATATCTCTGTTTTACAAAATCAACAGGGATACTCTATTCAAAATATTACTCTATCACTTTTCACTTATATGGAACATATAGGGAACATTTCTGAAGAAGCAATGATGTGTCTTGTAAGATGATGTGTAAGACGGTGATTACAATATTAGATACACAAAAAGCAATCAAATCTGGATTGTTGTGCTAGTATTTTTGCTTGGACAAGACTACTTCTTCCAGCCCTGATTACATTGTAGCTTACCAATAGTGATGTGTAGCCTGTGTCTTAAAAATGCTAGCCTGGTCCATTTGTTGATTGCACATGAAGGTTGATGGAGGCACTGTGTGCTTCCATCAGCCTGTTTGCAATCAGCCCACTCTTTTCATTTTAGGCAATAAAAACCTTTCCTCTTGATGCTTTGCCTTGCTGATATTAATATAGGTAAACTCCCCCTTTCTTTATTATGTTACCAGTCCACCTGTAATCTCTGAATTCTCCCTCCAAACTCTCTCTCAAACAATACAAGCAGGGCGCTGGATCTTCAAACTGATTGAAGAGAGCACTGTCTATATGGTTCAAGTGCTAAAGCCAAAATGCATGTATGTGTGTTAGATTATGTTGCAACATCGGTTTTATGGCCTTTTGTGAAACAAATAAGTGGCTTCCATTAAAAAATATAGTTTTTTTTATTAGCAAATTGTAGTTTATTGTTAGTTATAAGCCTAGCAGGAAACCCATTAACTGCATACAGTTTGGTGAGCTCAAGCTTAAAAAATAAATTATTGACCTCAAAGAAACAGTATTTCTTACAGGATTATTACAGTGTGCACATTTATTGCTTTTGTTTTGTACCCATTTTGTATGTGACTCCTCCTAAACCATGACATCAATAATTTACAGTGCTTTTTTTACTTACTGATCTGCAAAGTTTGGTGCAAAGAACTATTACTTTTTTCTATCCACACAGCAGAAGTCACACTTTTGCAAATAGTACAGTACCCTGGCCTACTTTGAATATCCACACCACATATATTCTTACAGGGTAGAAATAGGAGTGAAAATGCCCCAGAAAAAAACTTGCCTCATGCAACACGAGGATGCTATTGCATCGTAAAGCTGCAACACATTTAACACAGCCCACTGGAAACGATGTCATGGTGTTTAAGTAAATGTGCAAGCTTGCATTTGCTTCATTCTATGGGCTTGTAAAATTGGCTTTGTAAATGCAAAGACTAACCAATCCAGGTTGCGTATAAGACTTATATGTTTTCCAATGAGTGTCCCAAATTCTTAAACTATTACCAATGTTATACTGACAGTCTTGGCATGTTTCCATAGGCCTTAAGGGTGATGGAGTGTGGTTACTTGTTTAATCTGCCCAGTTTGGCATGAAATCAGTGTTGTGACATTTTAGTCTTTAGGAATGCAGACCAACTCTGCTGTAATATTCCTCTGCTCAGTAAGGCTTAAGAAAGAATCATGAAAACAGCTAATGAATCATTTCATTTCTCTACTATTAGTTTAAATGAGGCCAACCGAAATGCTACATCTCTGATCTGTAACAAGTGTACCGTGCTTTTAATGGAACCATCTGAGCTTTGCATGCATGAAAGAAGCTGTGGTAAAGAGCCTAGCTGCTTTGTCACTTTCAGCTTTTCCAAAGACACTCAGTTGAAGATGTAGTTTGCTCATGCTGATGCATATATATTATAGTCTTTTACTGCAAAGAGAAAAAGAGCAGTGCGTTGAGGTAGCATTGCATCTTTTGAGAGTATTGTGAGGTGTTTGGATTTATCTATGAATTATTTACCCAGTGTACTTACAACTCCAGATGATTTTCTATGCTTGGTAGCAAACATCCAGACCACATCTAACCTTGTGATCCTCTGGGCTTCGAGGTGTAGTCAGTCTCTTAATAATTATTACGTTTAAAGCATTTCACAGCTTATATCATGCGCATGGCATGAGGAGAAGTTGCTTTGTGCCACTTTGCTAACACAGAGAAGCTTTGGCGGTGAGGGGGGAAGCCTTTAGTCACAGTCTGAGTAATCTGTTTCTGTGGTGGGTTGGTTCAGGATTCTTTGATTGGACAGTGGGTATTTGGTGGGTCCACACTTAAGAATATCAGCTCTCAGTCCATCAATAGGTGTCTGTGACTTTGTTCTTCCTGCCTGACTCAAGTGCGCTGTTTGTGTGTGAGAAGAAGAAGAAAGAAAAAAAATGCATGCATTTAGAAACAGAGAAACAGACGGCCTACTCGGACTTGTGCAGAAGTGGGGGAATATGCGTGAGCGCGTGTTATGTTTGCATGTAACTGTCGGGTGATGTTCAAACAGCAGCTGGGATTAAAGTCTGAGCATGTCTTAATTACACTTTCTTGTTGCTAGGGGCAGACTTTCTAGAACAAGAAATTTGACCTCGGGCAGTATTACAGTTATGTTAATTTTCGTCTGCAGTGGGAAATGTAAAATCTGCTCTCAGTGCCTTGTCACAGCAATTTCAGTGGCTTAGTCTGCAGGCCAGTGAGGGTGTTTCTGAAAATTTGGTCTGCAGATGCCTTTGTGTTTTGTGCTATTGGAATCAGGTCTTTGCAAGAGAAAGGAAGGAGAGAAGAAGAAAAAGAGATGTGGCTCATTCTCTGCATAGGGTAAATGGCTAATCTCCCATTTCTCATTACAGCCCCCTGGTTAGTATAGAAATTATAATCCAGTGTGGCACACTTTTCCTTATATGGGACTGACTATGGTGTAGGCTCGCTTAATACATTTGGTTGCTGTGTAACCGAGAGTGACAAGTCACTCTTTGACTTACTCTTAAATCCAGTATTATAAACTCAAGATGCTTAATGGAAGGCCACTGGAAAGTAGACTAATGAGACCAGACATCATCCCTTCTAAAGGCTTTTAAAGACATACGGAAACAGGAATGTAATAATATAGATTGCCCGCAAGTGCTTTTGTAGATTAATTTATAAAGTACAAGATCCGCATCCTAAATGAGAGAATCATCAGAGACTCAAATGCCCGTAACAAATAGCTCTGGGGCTTATTTACACTTGGATCCTGTATTGATGTAAAACCCAGATGCAACTTTTCATGTTATAGACGGATTTCCCAGCATTCCTTTTCAAAGTGAAATACTAGGCAATCACAAACGTTACCAAACTGCATTAAGGTTCTGTATCTAATTGAAGCAGAAGCTGGATTAATGTTACCCAGTGTTCCCCATTTCTTATCAAATTGGCTGCTGTGAAATAGGTCATTTAGAAAAATTACAATCTTGATTGCACCTGCTTTAGTCTGCCTATCATTTTGCTCTCAATTAATGTTTTCTCCTCCTCATAGCTGAAACCTAACCTGAAGGTGTCCTTGAAGCTATGCTTAACATAATAAGAGAGTTTATTCCTGCAATGATGGGTGCTGCTCTGAGAAAAATACTGCAGACTTTGGCATAACATCTCACTAAATCACTAAAAAGACTAAAAAGTCAAGCTTAGAGTTTTATTAAAAAAGCATTTTAGTTTTGTAGCTGAGAGCTGTTGAAAAAGACACATAAACACGCTTGACTGTAAGTTAAAGTGTGGTTTTACTCAGATTATTCATACACTTCTTATATTCAGAAACACTATACACAATGAGTAAATGTACTTTAAATATTCCGTATGATTGTGGCGACGTATCTCCAAGGGAGCTCTTTATTTTACTTATCACTTACTTACCTTGTTACATTAAAAAAGAGTAAGATTTTATACAAATGTTGGTGTGTTGGATAAAATCATACTACTTGAATCTGGCCAAAAATTCTTTTCACTTCAGCTTTTTTAGCTATGGTTTAGCTCTGTTGGTCTATATTTTCATTGGATACATTGTCCTGAAATTTTGTCCCAAATACAAAATGTGTTTGATACTATGATGCTGTACCACTGGTACAGTATCATAGTTAGACATGGCCATAGTTAGACATGGCCACCCTCTGATTTTTTTGAAGGACTATTTTGAACTCTTGAGCCAACGCCATCGTGATTTGATGAGCGTGAGGCAGGGCTGACTGTGGAACTGCATACTCGGTGGATAACGGCGAATAAATCACAAGTCTGGAGCCAGGTGTTTACTTAGCTCAGTGCCCAGGGCTGTTTTCCCATAGCGTCCTATAGGACTAGAAGGTGTTTTACAACAGCAGGTATCACACTCCCATATGCAGAAAGGCTATTGCAGGGACCTGAATTCAAGTTCTTGTTTTATTTTTTAGCCATCTTTAATAATAGTCTATGGTTAGTATTTACATCAAAGTACTGGTTTGCCAAATTACGGCCTGACAAAGAGGCTAACATGGCTGCATGTTATGGTTGCAAATATTTCCTATTACCAAATCTGCCTGAGAACAATAGGTCCACTTTATGAATTGTGGCAGTCAGATCTTAATAGTGAATGATAGCATTTGGTCCTGGAGTTATAATTACTTTTGATTGTTAAGAGGAATGTCTCCTGTGTTTCAGCCACATTGAAACTCAGAGGAGATTCTTCAAGTGAAGGGCAAAATTGCTTTGGGATTGTCTTAATTAATTTCCATTCCATGATTTTTTTTTTACTTCATAAAGGAATATCCCCCCCCAAAGAGGATTTAGTCAGAGCTGAAGGAAGATTATCAGCAATATGATAAAAAATTGTTAATTTGGGTGTAAAATACCCAAGAATACAAAAATAACAGGTCAGGGCATAGATTTTTCTCCAATAAGACAACGTAGACTTTTTTGTTAGTGCACATAGAGCGATCATACTGTGTTGTCACCTGCCAAGAGAAAGAAAGACAGAAGAAGAAGAAGAAAGAGAAGAAGAAGAAGAAGAAATAAGACAAAGAAAACCCTGCATTCAGATTGTTGCTCAGCAGGTCAGACTCTCATTTTTGAATCACAGCTTTTTTCTCAGATTTCTGAAAGCCACTGTATCTACTTACACTGATGATAACACTGACTACAATGATTCTGATGTGCATTTAAACACTGAAGTACTGTTGTTACTGTGTGCTGGACTATAGGCACACTTCAGATGGTATTTGTTAAAGCTCAGATGTTTAAACACTATGATGCTGTTGCGCGTGCACTGTCGCAGTCATTGAGCATTGCTGTAAACTCGCAGTGCTGATGTTCCTAAGTGAACTGCTTTCACTGTGCTAACTTTCCTCGATCTTCCTGCTTCTTTTTTTAGGCTCATGTTGTAGTTTTGAAATCTGGATCGACTGTGTTTTTATAGATGTGGACTTCCAAGATAAGAGATTTTCGCTCTACACTGGAGAGTATGAAATGCTGTCCTTTTCTGTGCAGGGATATCCTTGAATATCTCCCTCAAGCAAGCCTCTGAATCCCCTGCTGTGCCATTAGCAACTGATAGTAAAGTACTGTGCCTTTGCTGAATACCTGCAAGGTTAAGGTGTGTGAACAGTTTTAATTTGAAGCAAAAAATTGCAAAGAAAGATTATATGTGTGCAGTCGAGGTTTGCTGAGCGATCAATACATCTCTGAGGAAAAGTTCTTTGTTGACTGTTATAAGGCTGTGATGGGGAATGCAAGGCCAGGGACTCAACAAACACAGACCAAACTGTACCAAAGGCTATGACCGTTACAGATTATATAAGTTATGTTCATCGGGATCTTGGTTTGAACTCTACGCAGACTGTGTTCTTTCAGGCTATGAGGAAGGAGCATCTGGCTGCTGTGCTGATTTCTATCGAAGCATGCAGGAGAGGCTCTGGGGGAAGAGCAGCAGTGACGGTGTCAGCTGTTTGGCTGAGGGACCTGTCCTAAAACTGTGTGTGTCTGTGTGTTTTCCCTACCAGGGAGACTTTATTAACCAAAAACTCTGGGGCAGGTGACAGACTACAGCAACCAGCTTGTCTTCGTTCATTTGGAGGGCACCTTATTTAGATAGTTTACCGCAATAAGCAGGTGCTTTACCGCATTTCTTTGACATTGCACTGTTATCTGCAGTGGTTGCTTATGTAATGTTTTTAAATGGTTTGCCAAGGTTGTTGTTTCTGTGTGTGAACGGTCAGAGAATCAGCCATTTATCAAAAGTTAAGCCTTCACCGTTTTATCTTAACACAAGAGGCCACTCCATCTGTCTAGTAGGATTAGATTTATTTTGAAGGCTCCTGTTTTTCTGCTCATTTCTGATAAAAGTAGGATTTGGGGCTGTATTTACTAGCTCTAACTGTGGAAAAGTGTGCATAATCTGACCCTTGCTGTGGACTTAGAGACAGCAGTAGGGGCTGGTTCCTATTTAAACTTTGCCTGCAGGACATTCGTGTCACGTTGATGTAACACAAACCACATTAAACACATGAAACAAGGTAGTTCATCAAAGATGTACTCCTCTCTACTCGGCGCAGACTCATTTCATTCCCTCCGTTACACCCGCTTCTTGTGTGGTTCCCATCACTTTTTCTAGCAGCTTTACTCTTGAAGCTATGTCTTTCATATTTCACTGGTAATGTCTTCTGGGCTCCTCTCTAACACTCCTGGGGTCTGATTGTTCTCCCTGCTGAATCATTAGCTGGCTGCTGGATTTAATGTAGGGAACACAGTGGAGAGAAGTACCTGTACCACCAAGTGTAACTGCAGTACCACTTGTACAGTAATGGTTTTAACTCCATAATGAGATGAGCACTAGAAACACCATTTTCAAAGAAGGTAGAGTGCAGTCTGAAATAAGGTGTACACTGTATTCTTAGATTCACCTTCTGGTGTCTGGTGTCTTTTCTTATCTTTTTTTTTCTAAATTACAACTTATACATAAAATTTAAATCCTATAAATTCATAAATGTAGTGTAAATAGAGCCTGTAGGTGCTGTTTGTGTGTCTGCAACCAAATTCCTGGAAACTGAAACAACACTAAGTAGAAATTAGTTGCTTTCTAAAATGCAGTAAGATCTTACCGGCTCATGTCTCTTTTTCATGCTTCACTGAATAACATACTGAGTCCTCTGCAAAATTGAACTTGCCTTTAGTTTGTATAAAGGCACAGTGTATTCCAGTGACAGTGCCAGGTTATAGGATGAAACTGTTGACATATGGCTGTAGATCAACCATATTTTGTGTCTCTAAACCAGGAAAAACACACAGGAAGAAAGGATTGTAACAGAAGGTCAGACACATGGAGAAGGCGTCACGCAGTGAACGCTGGGGATGTACGTGTGTATGTGTGTCGTCCTATATTTGTGTGTTTGCTTCTCTTGGCAAGCTTGTCTTGTAAGCGCCAATGTATGCGTTATATCTGCAACATTTGTCAGTGTGTCGGCTCTGTGGTAGGGTGTACACGGGAGTGTGCCTGTCCACCCACGTGTATACTTCATATATGAGCTTGAAGATCAAAAGGCAGCAGACTGTCGCAGGAGCATGAAAAAAAGCTCCAAAAAGGCTTGAAAACCTCTTGAGAAACTGAGATACAGATGTGTCCTGTTGCTTTCTTACAGATGCTCGTGCATAATCCACTATACTTCGGTGTGATGTTGCTCCATGATACTATTGGCTTCAAGGTAAATCTCTAGGGATTTAGCTAAGCTGGACCTAAAAAGTCTTCACTAAAAAAATATCACTCCCGGGCTTCCTAAAGGTGACTAAGGAGCTTTTTAAGTTGAGGCTGCCCAGTCTCTTGCTTATAAAGGTGGTGTTTGTGTCAATGTGACCTGACAGGGAGGGAGAGAAAATATGTCTTTTTGGAGGCTGTGGGCTATAATTAGCACAGTGTAAGTCTTTGGCCAGTACACAAGGTCAGAAGAAATGCTGGGCAGTGAACAGCAATAAGTAGCCTCCCTTACCTCCGGCATTCTGCATCACGGCGTTATGAGTTTAGTAATTGTGGATGTGTGGTAGTCTTTACATGTCGGGCATGACTTTTTCTTGCCATATTATTTTTACATAGCTATTTCACCTACAATCAAAGTTTTATTGATTATTTTAATGTTGCCGATTAAAACTGAGCACTGAAATGAGTGGTGGAGTTCACGCTTTTCAGAATACTTATTCCGTCTGTCAGTGTGCAGTTTTTAGGCAACTTTGATTGCACTTGTGTGCTACTTCACTGACGTGATGAGTATTGAACATTAAATGTAATTTGCCAGAGATTAAATAAAAGTATTGAATCATCTATTAAATATAGACTCCATTCTTAAAATAGAAGTGCTTTGCTGAAACTTTATTTTCATGTGACTATTTTCTCAGTATTACTGAACCAACATAGATACAAGCAGTTGCCTAGAAACAGACAAAGTGGTTCTGATGTGCCTGTATGCTTATCTTCTTTTAATGAGTTCAGTGTCTCTTGTATAAAAACCCTGAACTCTTTTCACCCCTTAGTTTTTAACCATTTCCTGTTTTATTTTGAAATCATTCACTTTTTTCACTGTATATATCTTCTATTATTATTTTTTATATATATTTTGTTGCTGTTGTTTTGTTTTGTTTGCCCAGCCAGGTGCCTTCCTGTGTATTATGCTAAGCTTTCAGTTAAAGTTTGCGATTTTGTGAGGATACTGTGGGATCTTTTTCTGCGCCCTGTGTTTGTATCCTCCTCTCCTGGGGATCGTTATGCATTCCCTTACAAATTTAAAGAAAACGTTCGTTGTTGGTTTAGATATCACAGCTTCTGTCTTAATATTTAGAATGGTATAAAGGCTGTGTAGAAGGACCCACACACACACACACACACACACACAGCGTGTACTGAGTGGTTCTCTTTTATTTCACAACCCACAGCCGTGTACTTTCTGGGTTGGCACACATACTTGCACTGCAGCTCTCCCAGATTGCGCTCACCTCCTGACGAAGCCTGCTTCCTCTCCACTCCAGTGTCACTAAAAGCAGTAGAGAGCTCGTCTGTGCCATCACCATCACCTGTCCGCTCACCTGCCTGGCACCACCCCTTGAGCTCACTGCACCACCCCTCCCCTGCAGCTGAGTGAGGGACCACACCTCTGCCACAGGCTGTAATGTCAGTAATGTCACAGTAATCAAAAACTCAAGGCCCATCTTCTGGCCAATTAGACCCAAATTATGAAGCTTTAAATAACCATAAATTTGAATAGTAACAACCATCATTTATCACATGCTATTTAAGTTGCAGAAATGTAGGTCATGGTGGGGGTAATCAATCCATTCTCCTGGCTTTATCTTATTTTATTTGCTCAGTTTGTCCAAAAGGATGAAATGCACAGCACACAAGAGGGAAAAAAGGGGAGATTTAATCTGTAGATGCCACTACTTGGCTCTGTGTTTTTTTTGGATCAATACTCTATCAACCAGTGCTGAGCTAGAGCTTAGTCCTGTGTGGCTTTTCATCTTCCTGTTGGTTCCAGTGGCTCACCACTGACCACACAGACCTGAGTGACAGGAGAAAATACGTAATGACATCCTCTATTGACAGATAACAACAGATAAATCGAATCAACAAGAGAAATTGTTTGCTGCTCTGAGGAGACTTAGCCAAGCTACATTAAGATTCTGTGTATAAATAAATATGTATAAAGCACATGTCACATTAGACACATTTAAAACTGAGCTAAATCTCTGCACAGGCATGTATCTTAAAGGTAATGTAAATGCCAGAATTAATCTAATTAAATCCTGAAATTATTCGCGAAAAAACAATTTCAGGAACAGCTTGTCCCAAGTGTTGTCGATGCCACGCTGTATTTTGTATGCTATCATGATATCCCATTAATTTTAGCAGGGTTAGTCATTTGCATGCTGGTTTAAGCTAACAGGATACATAATGTTTCCTGCTTCGACAACACTCCCCTACTTCACTCTGAGCTAATGAGGCCATTTGTCTTCTGATCCACAGGAGAATGTGCTTATCACTGCATTACCTATTAAGCTTCTCATGGCCCCCAAAATGAAACTGCTGTCATTAATATCCTTCATGGTGAAAAAAAATCAGAAGGAAGAAAATAATTCTTCTCCAAGGGGTCGGGTGTGTGTGTGTGTTTTTATGCGTGTGAATGTCAGGTGATTGAAAGCTGTCTGCTTTTTTGCTCCAGAGCATCACTGAGTGATTGAGTGTGCTCTGCTCTTGACTCGGCACATTAATATGTTCACTCAGTCACACGCCCACGTGTCCCCACAGAAAGGTTTACATTTTGAAACTTCATACTTGGTATTTTGAATTATTACTATTTCAAACACCCCAAAATACATACAAATAAAATAATTTCTTGGTTTTTGTCATATGATTTCACACACACCACATGTTAATAAAAATAGTCAGAATTTATCAAATTTAGGTCGTGAATATTTGAAATGACAAATCATCTGAACCAGTATTTAAAGATGCACAACCCCAGTACCAAAAAAGCATGTGACATGGCATAAAATTTAAATAAAAACAGAGTGCAATGATATGCAAATGTCATTTAAAAAATGCATATTTTATTTAAAACTTAAAGCATATCCATTTTTTAAACTGAGCAAAAGTACAATTTTTAAAAAATGTAAGCTCATTTTGAATTTGATGGCAGCAACACATCGCAAAAAAATTTGGGACAGGGCCATGTTTAGCACGGTGTTGCATCCTCTCTTCTTTTAACAACAACCCATAAACATCTGGGAACTGAGGAGAACAGCTGCTGGACTTTTGGGAGAGGAATGTTGCCCGATTCTTCTGTGATACAGGATTGTAGCTTCTCAGCAGTCCTGTATCATTTCATTGTGATCTAAATGTCTGGACTGCAGGAAGGACACAGCTCCATGTGGCTTAGCACTGACTTGCTGAAATATGCAAGGAAATCCTGTTTCTCTTCTCTGAAATTTATAGAATTTCAATTTTGGATGATGAAACTTTGCCTCAGTCTATTTTAAATGAGCTTTGGCCCAGAGAAGACAGCAGCATTTCTGGATCATGTTCACATATGGCTTCTTCTTTACATGTTAGAGCCTGCATTTGCATAAACTGCGTTTGTAGATGTCACAGTGAGCTGTGTTTCACAAACAAACGGTTCCTGAGCACATGCAGTAATTTCCATGGCAAAATCAGCCTTATTGTTAGCGCTGAGCTTCCTGAAGCCGATTATATGGTCGAGCAAAGGTAGTGCGTTCGCTGTCCGCTCCACTCCAGGGACTGCCCGTCTGCCTGCACTGAGCTCTGTTGTCAGTTGGAAGCGGTGTAAAAAGTACGTGTTACAACCGGTCTTTGGGCCACTGATGTTAGTGCTGTTGTTGGTCTGTCAGTCAGTCGCGAAGGAAAGCAAAGTTATAACATATAAAGAGCAGAAGTGAAACCGAGTGTTAAAAGCTATTAAAAGTGTGCACTGCAGCCACTGTCTGTGTTTTTCGTACTGTATTTTTTCTGATTTTTGACGTTTTTTTGGTGGTGCTCTGGTGAACTCCGCTGTCGCCCCCTTTTCTGTTCCAGCCCACTTGTCAATCAGTCAACATTCAGCAGTCGCTCAAGTCACCTGCATCCGGCAACGTACAGTCAGGATCTTGGAGAATTGCACCGGAGAGAGTCTCGGGTGGTTGAAAACTCATCTCCCCACTCTGTCTGGCTGAAAAGTATATGTGAACAGATGCATTTGGAGGACCATAAAACCATCCTGGGGGCACGAAGACCAAGGACATCCAGCTTTTTGTAAACTGGATCTTTGAAGCTTGTCCTTTCTAAGATGTTCTTTTTATACCCAGTCATGTTACTGACCTGTTACTAATTAACCTAATTAGTTGCAAGATGTTTGCCCAGCTGTTTATTTTTTTAAATTACCACTTACTTTTCCAGTCTTTTGTTGCCATGTCTCATTTTTTTTAAAAATATATTGCAGACATCAAATTCAAAATTAGCTAATATTTCAATGAAAAAGTAAAATGTCTCAGTTTAAACATTTGGTGTTTTTATATTTTATTGTGAATAAAATATGGGCTGATGAGATTTGCAGATCTTTGAGTTCTGTATTTATTTAATTTTTTTCATATAGTGTCTGGTCTTTTTTTGAATTGGGGTTATAAGATGTTATCACATATCTGCCGAATCTACACTTTTCTACATATTTCCCAACAGAGGTACATGTGAAAATACAAATCTCTTACTCAGTAAGATCAGATATTAAACAGTTTTTAACCTGTCAGGTCTCTAACACAAAGTCTGTGCCATTCTCGATTTTGCTGAAGAAAGACTAGCTTCTTTACCAGCCAAGTGTTTTTAGTAGTGAGACTGTGTCTGGTGATGATTGTCTCATGTTTGCTACATGACAACACGCATCAGTGAAACATCTTCTGACCAGTGCGCTGCTTATAGGGCTGAAATAGAAGCCAGTGCAGAAGCGCCAAACACTGCAGTTCCTCTATGTGCCACTTGAGGCTGGCCCCGAAAGGTGGTCAATCCCCATAGACTTCCATGTTAAAATTGTTTTAGCCTCTATGGAGCCCTTTAAAAATCATTTAAGTGGATACTTGATTTTAAATTTTGCAGCATTTCCAGCAGATTTGACTAATAACATGGCTTTTGTGGTATAGCTTGTGACCCAGTTTTGTGAGTTCTGTGAGTGAAATTCTAATGTTTTGTTAGTATGTTAGCATTAGTTAGCCAATATGTGCATCTCTGCACCTGTACAGCTTCTAGATGCAGCTTGGTAGCCAAGCTTGGAAGCGCCCTCTCAACCAAATATTGTCACATGTCGTTCTAAATAAATAATCCGACATGGTGGTGGCTAAATGTGCCGCCCAAAATCCATGAGATGAAGTCTCAAATGCTATATTAATCTAGATAATCTATAGATCTGGCCTGATTCTCACAATATAGTCATGCCGTTCATTTGTGAAATTGACAATAAGAAGCGTTAAAGGGAGAATAGAAAGAGTTTATTACTATGCTAGCAACTGCATGAAGCTTTACTTAGCCATTAGCCAACAGTGCTCAATAGCCTTGTAATTTCAGAATCTAAAATCTAAATGCTTATTTATCCAGCTATGTGAACTTTTAGCTTGTTAAACTGAGATGCTAACATGACAGCGCTGACATGACACTCGGGCTAACAAGAATACTATTAGTTTTGCAGGTAAAAGATGTTGCCTGGAGATGGAATTTAAAATTTAAAATTGAAATAGGAACACAAAGAGGAGAAAAATCCCTTGCAGGCCCAACATGTTGGGCCAGTTGAGTGACCAACCATGTCGTTGCTATCTTTTTAGTCATGTAGCTATTTTACATTAAAAGCAAAAAAAAAAAAAAAGTTTAAAGTTTGTTAGAAGCTCCTCAAGGCATGGTAGAGCATATTTCATTGCAATTTATACACTGACACCCCCACCGCTGAGGAAAATCATATATCAGTCACATCAGCAGTGAGCCAAACTGACTTATATCTTATTCATATAGGGCTCAGCATCAGCCAAATGTAACAGCAAAACCAATACTTCATAGAGGCTTGCCAAACACATCCACTTGAATGGTTTTTAAGAAAGATGAAAAGGAACTGAAGCAGTGAAATGTTGACAACATCAGCCTCAGAGGAGGAGGTTCCAGGTGGGGTTGCCAGAGCGTAGAGCTCCTTCCCACTGTACCTCCTCTAGGAGACATAACATGGCTGGGTGAACTCCCCTGTACAGCACCTTCATTCTCCCTGTGTCACGTCCCATTTGTAATGCTCACGACACGAGAATCAAACAACACTGGATTGCTTTTGTTTTTGAATTTTCTCAGATGCACGAGAGGCGTTCCTCTGTGTAATTGTCTGCCATTTATACTTGAACAAAGAGACGTAGTGTTTTCAGCGTGTAGGTCTGCATGCATGTGAGTAGTTGTGTGTAATGCATGTCAAGGGGATTTAAGTTCAGTAAGTGCTTTCTTTGGCAAATGCAATACAGTAATATTGCCTGTTTCTATACAGTAAACAGTGTCCATTAGGAATCCATAAAGCATTATTATGGTTTGTCACCATTAGTCTTTGTCGCTATTATTCACTTGTTATTTCTCAGCTTTCCATCTAATGGCCTACCTCCTTCTGATTCTCTTGTCACTTTCCCCTTCAGCCCACCCTCATGGTCCCCACGCCCCACGAGCATAACATTTTAAAATGTTTCCTAATTAAAACAGAAAGTCATTCCAAGCAGATGGCATGAGCTGGCCTAAGTAATTATTGCCAAGTGAACCATGGCCCCTGTAGACCTTGACTGAAATGAGTCGCAGGCTCAGTTGTACTGAGTAAGAAGCTCAGCATCTCAGCAAGAAACTGCATGACATGGGCACGCTTGACCTGCAGGGGCCACATACTGGATCAGTGTGAGATTTTCAAAGACTTTGTCATGCGATCAAATACAGTCTTAAGCACACCCTTAACCAGCATACCACAGAGCCTTATGCTCTCATCCTGCCCCATCTTTCTTTTCGTTCATCTCACGGGAGTCAGACTAATTAACACGATATTAATACCCATCCAGAGATTTGAATGCAGAGGAATGAAAGGTTTGTTTGGGAAGTTAAAAATGTTCAACTTGGTACTGAATAAAACATTCACTGTGCTGTGGCTTTTTCGAGGATTTGTAGGGAAGATCTTATGAGTCTAATTATTCTGTCGCAGGAGGTGTGGTACCTTTAAAGCTTGTATTATGCCTGTGGGTACCCTGTGTGTTCCTTTTCCTTCTTTACCCTGCCAGACCTACATGAGTGATGATATATTTTAGAAATATGCATGTGTGTTGCAGGAAGCACACAGTTTGCATCTTTAAAAGTGATGTGCGCACACTGCTAATGAGTTTATACACTTGAGGGGAAGATGGGTTAAAAGGATATCGCAATCCCCCGTTTGCCACATATTGTCCGTCTTCACCTTTAGTGAAAGCCCACATTACTGCTCTCCTAATGAGGACTCATGTGTCACTTAAGCTACTTAAGCGCCGCTATGGAAATCCAGCACACTTTAAGCGACTCAAGAAAAATAACCATCAAAGGGTTCTTGCTTTGTTTTGTGGTAAACTTAGAGGCCTGGGATTTACACAAGCTGAGAAAAAAGGAAGGAACGACCTAGGGTTGAAAGAACAAAAGGAGTAGAGAGGGGGGGTCATGGAGAAAGGGGAGTGTTTGTCTCAGTAATGTAATAGGGTCAGCTCATAACATTTTGCAGGAAAAGGCGAGAACGAATGTTAATTTAGAATTTTTTCAAGTTAATGAGACAGCGGTCTGTGATAAACACACTCACTGCTGAAATGCATGTTTATTGAAGCGACCCTGTTACACACTTAATAATTTCCTCTAATAACGTCAGCAGGCCGGGTTGAGTTGTTACTGGTTTGATGCCGACAATAGGCACAGGAGAAATCGGAGAACGGGGTAATTAACAGGTTTTACAATTACAATACATTACAATTAGAGACAAGCAGGTTCCTATTTAAGTGCTTCTTGGTGACAGCTGACTGCTTTGAGGCGGGTGTGCAGTCAACCTGCTGCACGCTGCTCTGATGGATTGTGAAAAACAACATTGAACACCTACCCCATAAATGAATACTATGAAATATTCAGGCACTGCCATAGTTTATCCTGAGTAACATAAACTCTTCAGCACAACGGTAAGTGTGCTTATCAGTGTCAGCACAAAGATAAAATCCACCTTTTCTCCCAAAGTGAATTTGTAAAGGACACAGACAGCATCTGGTGGTAAATTTAAATAATATAATACATACATTCACAGGTTGTCATCCATAAAAGTGCACACACAGTACCGAGCATGCAAATTGCACACTGCTCAGTATACAATGCATGATGTTACATTACAGTACATGATGCAATACATTGTAAAGTAATGCATTGTGTCCCAGGAATGTGCTTGCAGTTTAAATGTTACTCTTGCTCCTCTACCATTGCTCCTCAACAATTTGGGAATTTCATTTTGCCAGGAAACAGCAGGATATTATTTACACATGCTCAAAGAGAGGTTTAAATTTAAAGACTCATCTTACCTCTTTATTGGAACTACAAGCTTGTAGTGCAGGAGCTGAAGTTGAAGTCCTTCACAGTGTTTGACCTAAAGGTTTGTTATAGCTGTGGCATAGAGAAGGAAATGTCGGACATCAAGAGAAACTGTTTTTGCCCAATGTTTGACGACAGCAAATAAAACCAAGGTCAAGAAAGAAGTTGCAGTAGTAGGAGCACTGCTAGGAAAGACTCTTGAAAAATCTTTCTCTATTTCTTTACAGCCCCTCAGCTAGATTTAAGCTCCCAGGACAACTCTAAATGCTATATCTAATTTGAAACATCAGTGCCAACATGGGAGCCAGCTTTGAAACAGTCGTGGCAGTGTAACAGCACCACAGATCGCAGCTGAGGGCTTTTAGCCAGTGATTTATTAGACTGTAGCACAGGTCCAGCTGAGGAAATTGAATGGCTCTGCCCTCTGCCTGTATCCGACTCTCTTGCAATACTAGCAGCTTAGGTGCTACGAGTGGAGAGTACTTTTTAAAAATTTTATTTTATGTGTGTGTGTGTGTGTGTGTATCTGTGTCAAGAGTTCATGTTTTACGTTACACTTTAAACAAAGTTGATGAGAGTTTTTTGGATGGTAACAGTGAAAAGCTCTCGGCTGTTGGTGAAAGTTTTCTTCTTCTTGCTTAAACAGGCCTTTTTTCCTGACACGTGTTTTTTTGATTTCCAATTCTCAGCACGCCTGACATGTTTATCAGCCCGTGGCCTTGCTGGCGTGTAACTTTCCGTAGTAAACAGGTTTGCGAGGTAAAAGGTTTAACCTCCCTGAGCTTGTAGTGTTCGGCAATCAACATCCATTTCACTGCTCTGTGATGGAAAACCTGAAGGAGAGATTAGACTGTTTTTGGAGATCAGCAGATTGAGGGAGGGGGAGGAAGAAAGCAGAGGGAGAGGCAGTGCAATGAATAAAAGTCAAGAAAATGGGGAAAGTGTAGATAATTAGTGGAGGATATCTGGAAGGAGAGCATGCACTATAGAGAACTGCACAGGAATAATGTAAGAAATGATGAGACTGATCTCTGATGAGGGGAATAATTGCAGGGATTATGATAACTCATAACCAATTTCATGACAGAAATCAAGTTCTGCTGAAGACTATATAAGGCTTTAACTATTTTTCTAACATCCTGTCTTGATTCTGTTCTGCTCTGTCTGTGCTTCTCTCTCCGAGCAGCCAGGAAAACATGTGCCCCAGCAGAGTTTGCTTGTTTGAATGGGCAGTGTGTCCCAGGACGCTGGCGCTGTGACGGGGAACCAGAGTGTCCGGATGGGTCCGATGAGGCAGAGGAGACTTGCAGTAAGTGAAATCATTCAGCTGATCACATTACTTGTAGTATAAAGCACTTTGAATGCCCAAGTTACATAGAAAAGCGCTATTCAAGAACCAGACCATTTAGCATTCACCATCAAGATCAATTTGAAATTTGGTTTCAACTTAGTTTTATAGCACAGCTGGCATCATGGTCACTTTTTACAATGAACATTGTACACACCAAGTCAAGCCAAGTTTAGTCAATTTGTTTTTGTAAAATTCTACCATCAGTGGACTGATTTGTCAAAATTTGCATGTCGCAGTTTGGGACTGCAATCAGTGGCCTGAAGGAAGCTTTTAGTTCTTTGGAGTTCCTGGGAGGAAGAAATAGTTCTGGATACTTTGGGTGTAGTTTGTGTTTGTGCCATATTGGACTTTTAATTATGTCAATGCGAAAATTGTAATCAAAACTACAAAAACCAGTTCACTGCTTTTAATATTAACTTAAACTTCTCCAGCAACTTGTAACGTCAGTCAGACTCATTGGCAAAAAAGAAGCCGTGGCTAGCAAAGTATATTGCTAGTGGGGTTTTTGGGGTATTTTGTGTGCTACATTTAGATCACACCTTCTTTGTGGTGTTGCCTCCTGTTAAACCTGTACTCAAGTTTTTAATTTCCTTCGTTATCATGGCTGTGATGGCAGTTAAGTTATCCCCCCTGCCTCCACTCGCCCACACACTTCAGTATTCAGCAGTGTCTGATGCTGAGTGCAATAAAGGCCTTGATTCGTTTTCTGCCAAGCTGTTAGAACCTGGGACATCTGGCTGGCTCACTTGTAGACCCTGCCAGTCTCACTCTCCCACACACAGATACTGACAGCGTTAGGTGAGTTGACTCCATATCCAAGCAGGGACTCAAGTGTGGGAGGCTTGAGCCCGTTAATTGTTTTCCATCTTTGACTGATAATTTTCTCTTTCTCCCCTTGCTGCTTGAGACTCTCTTGGGGTCAAACATCAGACAAAGCACAGAAATAACCTCACTCATACATAATAAGCTCTTAAGAAAAGGTAGAGAATAAATGCACAATGGAATATAGCTTCAAAAATCTGTTCATTGGGCAAATGATATCCTCAGTAATATTACATTAATAATAAAACTGTATTAGAGTTTAAACATTACAGAATCAGCACATAATATGTTCAACCAATGTCGAAGAGTCAGAGTGGGAACCAGCGCTCTGTGATTATGATCAAAATGATAATAACAATTATATTGAGATCACAGTTATTTGTCACAATTAATCATTGATTTTAGTTTATTTGAACTTTCATGTAAACATAACACATTCACACTAATTTTAAGTTTGTGTTAAATCTTTGCATAAAAAAATTGGTCCCTCTTTTTTACCTAAATAAAGTGCAGGTCTTAGAAGAACAATTAAAAAAATATAAATTAGCATAAAATAAATCAATGGGGTGTGTGTTCACTTTTACATTGTGGTACGTGCCAGTTAGTCAAAAAGTTCTTTTATTAAATAAGGTGTTTATTCACGCGGCCTAAGTACATCCTACAAGCTAAATATAAAAATTTTCCCTTTCATTTTACCTGCATGATAGAATGAATAAAACAAAGTCCTCAACAGCCCTCGTTTTGCATACAATATTGCCACTTTGATGAAATAACTGAGCGAGGGGATAATCTTTCCTCCAAGTAAGGTGACCATTTTCCTGAAACCTCAGTT
The DNA here is from genome assembly GCF_036321145.2 of Pelmatolapia mariae. Taxonomy (NCBI): domain Eukaryota; kingdom Metazoa; phylum Chordata; class Actinopteri; order Cichliformes; family Cichlidae; genus Pelmatolapia; species Pelmatolapia mariae. The sequence continues at coordinate 9,843,843 of NC_086243.1, read as the reverse complement.
ACTTACTGTATTCATTGGACATAATTTTGGTGATTGCACTGATGATTTCACGTTGTCTTTATGAGCTGGTTGGATTATTTAAACATCTGAGTTGGTGTTGGCCAATTCACGTTGGCAAACATTGCGTTTTCTTTCGTGGCCTTCATGCATTCAGTTTTATGGTTCGTTTTTCCATGAGGGGTTTAAAGGTTCTATAAGTAAGATTTGTTTCATCACACTCGTTCTGTGTTTGCTGTAATCTGAGCTTCATTATTCAAGGTTTTGAGCAGAGGCGAGCAAACTGCAGCCGCAGTTTTCATGATCATGAGCTCAGTATCAGTTGTTCTACTGTAACATATCAGGGTCATTCAGTGTATTTTATAATGCTAGTGTTGGCTAATGATTTTGGATGGATTTTTTCTTTTTGTTGCGTTCTAGTGTACAAAAACTTTGTGGCTATAAATCAGCTTTTATTTTTCTTGAAATTGTACATTTTCTCATTTTAAAGATCTGATGTTTTCTGTCTTCTACCATGAATAAAATATGGGCTTATGAGATTTTCAAATGGTTTAGTTTTTATTTACATTTCACAAATGTCCCGACTTTATTAGAATGGGGGTTGTATATATACAATGCCTTTAATAACAATGTTCTGCTTAAGCTTTCAGACATACTGGGGCAGGGTGGTATTGGTTCAAGCTGATAATGATGTGATGTCTGAGGGTGTTACTTTGATTCTACCCACCTTTATCAAGCATTATGTCTTTAAACTCTGCCTTAAATTTACAGTGGGATGGTGTTAAAGTGAATCCAAATGAGTGTGGAATAAATGAAAGAAAAGGCCAAATGAATCTTTCAGAGGACGTTCATTCTAGTTTTGTTACATTTTTCTTTGGCTGTGAGTCGGTTTGATGAATAATGAATCAGCCTAGCAGAGCATCTAATGTCACTTGCTGAAAAGTTGAATGCAAGGAGGGAGGCACGAAGGGATCTCTGATGGATAACAAGTTTATATTGGAAATCCAATTAAAGATAAATGAAGGAAGGATTCATCTCTTGGCTGCAGAATAAAGAGATAAGGATCTGGGTTGAGAAGAAAGCCATTTATATGGAAATCCCATATGGATTCAGATGATGTAATGGAAAAAAAATCAGCTGTGAAAAATGTTGCATTTTTTTGTTTTTCTCTACAAACAAAAACCTGTTCCAAAAAAAAAGGTTATTTCTTTGTAATATATTATTTTTGCCGGTCTAGATTGATACTTCACATGCAGGGAGAGGGAAACATCCTTCTTCCTGCATTTCAGGTCGTGCTTACCCTGCAGCCCGCAGCCCTGCTGATTATATGTTCAGAAGAGAAGCGTCAGATCAGGCCTACATCCTGAACAGAAGGATTGCTAATGAGAGCCTCTTCATCACAGCTGTTTTTCTGCTTGAGTAAATCCAGCTGTGTCTTTATCACTCTGAAAACGGAACGAAGAAAGACTCAAGGATGGACATTGTTCAAAAATGCATGGAGCATCTTAACCAACAGCAAACAACCCACTCTTGAGTGGCTGCCGTATCAGGTATCACATTAACCTTGTTTCACTGGTAAAGTACCTATCTGTGCCATTCACTTGATACAGTTACAACTGAGAAATTTACATCAGTTGGCAAAAAAACCAACGAAAAAAACAGTCAATGTGTTTTTTCTTTTTCCTGAATAGAATAAAGATGCAAAAACAAACTCATCACATCCGTCAACATTCCTTTTCCATGCCACGCTATACTTTGAAATCAGAAGCGTCACATGTATCAGTCAATTAGGCTGCGCTAAAGTCTAACAACAAACAGAAGCTTGCAATTTCACACAGACTGCATTCAATCCTCGATGTGACAGAGATATACAATTTACCATTATATAAACAGCAGAGACCAGTCACAGTATTGCTGTTTCTACACAGTTTCCTTACACATAGCACGGCATACAGCTTAAAACATCATGCTTCGGTTATTCTCTTGCCTGATGAGTCAGGAGTTATACTCACAGAAAGCCTTCATCTTGTTTTTCATTCAGATCTCCTGCCCAGTTCTCCTGTATGTTCTGTTTCAGTTTCATGTGCTCACAGATGTACAGTCAACTTTGCAGATGTACATAACTAAGACATTTTTTCATCGGTGCTGCAGACATCTGTGCCAGAATCATTCTGGCTCACTGACTGGATTCCCAATTACACGCTGGAGTAGCGTTTACACTGCTGTATTAGGAATTCAAATTCGGGCCACACGGAGTTAGTTACTTGCAAGCCCTGAAAAATGAATCATGACTCTTTGGAGGAGCACGTGAAGCATCAGGGCTCGCAGTTTTTGTGTTAGATTAATGTGTAGTCAAAATGGAAGTTGGCCACTGCAGCCAGATGTGCAGCTGCTTCTCTGCTTCCTCACCAGTGCAGTGACATTTTATGCACTCTCAGCCACCAGAGCCACTTTTTTAGGATATAAGAGGAGGAAGGAAATGCTTCTTGGTGCCTTCTGGCAATATTGCTGAGACCAACTTGATTCTGCATGTCTGTTTGTCCTCTCTGCTTTTAAATTTCTGAAAACTGACAGGCATTCACAGTGTTTCCTCTTCCTTTGGGATTCTTTGAATATGAGGTGACAGAACCTTGAAATGCTGTATATTTAACAATGTGGATTGTTCAGACAGGTAGAACTCTCCCCTTTAAATCCACAATATTGTGTTTTTAATTTAGTATTCTGACTGTTATATAATTTAAAGTGGATTATAGATATTTCTCTGAAGGAGGTTTTGATGAAAACTTTCTTCTACAAACCACTTTGGAGATATTGAGCTTTTTCTGTGGGAGTTAATAACAGTGCATGGCTTATTTATTGACTTTATAGTAGGGAAACTGGAATTACTTATACGGCGTGCTATTAATTGAATCATTTAAATTGCCTTGTATCGTTAGTTATGAAGAAAAAATATTTGCTGGTAGTTTTACTTTAGGCTGTTTAGAAAAGACTCCATAAATGATGAGTATGTACATATTTGTGTGTTGTTTTGCTCTGTTGATCCCTTTGTCTTTTTTATACTTTGTTTGTTAGCAATTTGCCAGTTTTGAAAATGGGTTTGTTGTCATAGCTGTTTCATTTGCAAGCTGCTGTGAGGTTTAACTCTTAACAGAGTCTGACAATACCAGGATTTAAAGAATTATATTTTTATCCATATTGCAGAGTTACTTTCTGTATTACACAGTCCCAAGACTTAATAAGAGGAAACAGGTGCACTTCACCTTAGTTAGACTCAAACAGTTGTGGTTTGACTGGATGCTCATCATGAACATGTGTGCAAGTAATCCCTATGAGCAGAAAGCTTAGGTTTTAGGTTTATCAAGGATATCCGTAATATGGTCGTGTCAGGCACACAGCTCTCGCTGTGAGCACAGCAGCCTCACTCACCTGCTGTTTAAACCTTCTGTTTACAAGGAACAACCAGTCAGAAGAAGTCGGCTTAAGCCATTTTAGCTGCTTAAAGGGAGAGATGCAAAATGACCATTTTCAGACAGTGGATGAACTGAGGCTGTACCAAGTTCCAGCATCGTGGTTTTGTAAGTGCAAGAATATAATTTTAGAACTGAAACGAGCTCAGTAGTTCTACTCTACTTTTCTTTAGTGTGCAGAAATGAAAAGAGAAAGGTCTATCACAGTTTCCCAAAATCTCACTAAATCACGGTTTAAGTCCTTGAGAAATATGAACAAGGTGAAGATGTGCAATATTTGCAGTAATCCCGTTTGAAGGACAAATACACCAAGTTTATAAATCCACTCATGTAGTTTAAAAAAAAAAAATCTGGCTTGCTGTAAATGGTCTTTCGTACGTGCTAGCACTATGATGGCATTCGAACTAGTTCACTCTCTACCCACCATCCACTATCTGCTGGGATTTGACACCAAAATATTAAAATACCAAAAATAAAATAAAGTACCAATATTTATTATTATTTAATTTTACCGTATTATTCTGGCTGTATTTAACTGATGAGGTAACAGTCAGGGAGCACAGCAGCACTTAATATAAAGCAATAGTGCATGCCACAGTTCATTACTTGCTAATGTACGTTACTGAAAATAACAGTTTCCCATCTTGTAGTTGGCCAGAAGCAAGCATGTTCTCTGCTGTACCAAATCTATAATTCAAGTTCACACGGCCATGCTAACCCAGTTTAATGAAGCAGTGAATCTGAGAATGACTCACGGTATCTGAGCTTTTTTTGCTGTCTTTTTTAGCTCTGAGCCAGAATGACTGCGTTATCTTCCTCACCATCAGAGCCCCCAACACTGACATACACAGGTGCTAATGCCTGTGACCTCACCTGAAACATATAGAGCCGAATGGATGCACACATCAAAGACTTTTAGCACTGACATTTGGAGTAGAGGACTAGAAACAGGCTTCTGAAAAATCTCTACATTTTGAATGATGATTTCTAGGGTTTAATTGGAACACATTACAAACAGCGACCATCTATATTAGGTAGACATGCTTTCACAATAAGCTGAGTGCATATTTACAAAGCTGTCATGAGCTGGCTGCAGGATGAATTGATGCTATACATTATCTGCTATCATATATGCAAAAGATATGCAAAAGAGACATCAGTGTATACAAATATGCTACAAATGATTACTTGCATGGCACGCTGTTGTGTAATGTAACATTATGATGGTGCAGTTCAGTATATCAAATCAGGTGAATACATTTTCAGTCCTTTTTTATCACAGTATCGTTACTAAATTCCCACTGACAGCTGACAAATTGAAGAGCTTCTGCACTTTCTCCATTCAAAGCCAAGTTTCAGGTAAAAAGCTGTCAGTAATAACAAGGTCAGTTATGACGATCAAAAGGAAAAATAAAGCTATTACACCATTGAAGGGTTGAAGTGAACGCAGCCTTTGGGTCTTGTAAAAGGTGATAAATTCTAAACGCATCTTCTGCCAAGATGACACAGTGCAGACGAAACCTCATTTTTCACTCAGATGGTAAACAACAGTCTGATTCTCAGCTTGTCTGTGAGTAATTGGCTTTTATTAAGTTGCCTCCTTTACAAGCAAAAAAAAAAAATCTCATTACGCGTCTTTATAAAATCACTAATCTGTAGCTGTCACAATGAGCAGTGAGGTACCACTGCTTTGTTGTAGTGAAGTCTGGTTTCTTTGTTTGGATTTGGGAGGAGTGGAGCTCACGCTTCATTAAAGAGTCATCAGTTAAGAGGACAGGACAGCTCGCCCTCCACTTGGTGGATTCACATTCTGCTCGACACTGTGCTCTGCCTGCCTGTCCTCCTTCATCTCCTTCCACTTACTTGGTATGGATGGCTTTGATTTTGCTTTAGGATAAAAATCTGAAAGGTCATGCAGCAGTTTGTCTCTCCCTTCCTCCTTATATACAGTGTCTTGCTCATTGCACAGCTCCCTTCTTATAGATTCTTTTATGCTCTGAAGCTTTCATCTCTATTTTTTTGCTGCTCTCTGCTAACTTTTTAAAAACGTTTTCAAAAATTTTCTCTGTCTGACTGACATTGGTCCAGCTTCCTTCATAGAGTATGTTATTTCCTCTGCCAAAAATTCCACCTCATCTGCTTTTTCATCTTTTCATGTTTCATGTATTTCTTTATGATCCAGCCTTTCGCTCTTTCACTTTACTCCGCTATAATCATTTCAGTGATCAGTCCTTGACAGATGACTGTGAAAAGAAACACATACAGTGTGTGATTCATAAAACATATCACAGAGCATAATGATTGAATGAAAAGCTTTGCACAGGTCGTACACCTTCAGACTTCTTGGACAGCAGAGCTGTGAGGTAGAAGAGGCCAACTATCTGATTACTCCTTTTATTTTTTACTTATTCCAGTCTAATAGCATGGCTTTATCTGGGATATTTTTTAGTTTATTACATGTCTATGTTGCTGAGTGACAAAGTAAGCTTTTTTATCCACTTACCTCACACTGCATTTTGTTCAGAAGTACTGTCTGTGGACTGAAAAACAATTGCAGGTAAATGTCATTGCTCCACTCTTTAGAAATACTCCAAATACTGGACTCCAAACTTTTTTTTTCCATCTGGGGTGAGGACCTTGCTGTGTCTGCCATCCTCCCTGCTCACTCGCCCCCGCCACCAGCTGTCAGAAGAGAGCGGCAAATGTTGAGACCTGCCTGTCATCACATTAAAAAATAATATCAACAAAAATATCAGCATTTTTACGATTAAAATAGATGAATACGTGACACACCGTGGTCGTTTCTGTATTTTTAGAGGAAAGGAATCTGTAAGAATAAACAAATAGTTTTAAATGCTGACATTATATTGTAAGAAATGATCAAGAAAGCTTCTGGCGGTACCTCAGTGTAATCTTCTGTGTAGTTGACGAAGAACACACACATCAATTATCGTTAACGATCCTTACAGGTCCTGTTTCCATGTCTGGGATAATAGATCATTCGGAGTAATTAATGAAGTGACTATTGTTGTTTATATACAAATGAGGACAACTCACCTCGGAGACGATCATTCACTTTACTGCAGATTGAGGCTGCTGGTGTGTAATAAACTCAGAGGGAAAACTGTTGGAGCCAATAAATTAAAGTTCAGCTCCTGCTGAAGTTGGACGTGTTACAATAACTGAGATAATGAAACCCTGCAGACTGCAATGAGGAGGAGTTCCTCATTCTGGAGTTCCCGGAATAGCTTCTAGAAACATGGCAAGACGAGGATCAGCATATTGACACTAGTTGTGACACCTTATTGTTATTTGTAATTTATATTGTTCAATGTTCTCTCAGTTTAAAATGTAGTGTCCAGTGTTAGGTAGTCTACTCCTTTTGCCCAAAAAGGCTTAGCTGCAGGGAATATGTAGCTTCCAAAGTTTGATTCATGTGAGCTTTATTGCCTTTCTTCCTGTTGAAGTCACAGTGGCCAAACTGCATAATAATATTTATTATTTAAAGACCATTTTTTAGAGATCCTTGTAAGTAAATTTGTGTTTCTGATAACCCGTATTGCTGTGACTTTGAAGTGTTCAACACAATACAGGGTGACTGTACACAATTATAACTGCTTTATACTTTATTTGTGTTGCTGAAATGGTAGTGATACTGGCACTGCAGTACATATACTTTACTAAAAATGACTAACATGCAATTGTCATAGTTAAAATCTTCTGATTATTGGATTCGTAGGACAGCATGGTGGTGCGGTAGTTAGCACTGTTGCTTCAAAGCAAGAAGGTCTTGGATTCTAGTGCTCCCTCTGGCCGTGGTCTTTCTGTGTGAAGTTTGCATGTTCCAGCGGTGTCTGTGTGGGCTCTCTCCGGGTACTTCTTCCCACAGTTCAAAGACATGCAGGTAGTGGGGTTAGGTTAATTGGTGATTCTAAATTGCCGATCTATGTGAGTTTAAGTGTGAATGGTTGTCTGTCTATGTGTTAGCACTGTGACAGACTAGGGACATGTCCAGGGTATACCCTGCCTCTCACCCTATGACAGCTGGGATAGGCTTCAACCTTGAATTAGATAAGCAGAAGAAAATGGATGGATGAATAGGTGAGTGCATGGATGGATGAATGGATATTGAATTGACATTAAATAAAAAGAATTCTATTTGATCATAAAGGTGGCTTTCTGACTAAATGAGATTGACTATATGTACCTTGTTTGAAAATCTTGGGAGACTTTCTCACTTTCTGGTTCAATTACCCACAATGCAATTTACACCTAACATTGCTGGTGACAGCGCCAGAGATTCTGTTTAGCTTCTTAAATTGGTATTCGTTAAAGATGTTGTTCTCACTTATCACACCACGCAGGATCCTGTTATACCATTGTTTGTCAGTTTGTGTACAGCAAGAATATAAGTACCAACTATGATGTGTAGCTGGAAAACTACACCTTGTATTGCTAATTCAGTTGACAGGATATGTGGACAGAATTATGCTTAATTGAATTAAAATACAATTAGCTAAAAAGGTAATGAGGATAAATAGTTTACTTAAAAAAGTGGATAAACAGTTAAAACAGCTTCTGTCACACTGTGTGCAGCAACTAAAGCACTGTTGTACCAATATCTGTGTGAATCTAATTTATAGTGCTAAATAAGACCCCCGAATATCAACCACAAATTTTTCTGAACACGTTTAATGAGTGAAGTTGATGCAGGGGAACATCATATCGTCCCCTGTGTCAAAAAGGCTTTTAAGTGGCATTTTAAATATAATAAAACACTCAAAAAGATCGATAACTTGGCACGTGCGTCTGATTTCTTTCTGGAAGGCTTAAGGCCGCACTGTAAGCAAACATGTATAATTAACAACATGCTTCATATTAAACGCACTGTAATCTGGATCAAACCAACCCTGTGCCAACTAGAGCAGATTGGCAGGAAAAGGAGGAGGAGGAGGGGCTGCGTTGAGCTTTTGCTTTATAGCCAGCCGTGCATTTCCTGTATTTCATGATCTTCCTGCATGTTTCTTGAGAGGCAGCCCACGCAATAAAATCAATTGACCAGGGTGGTGGAGTTTTGGATTATTTTTTTAAGAGCATTGTGGGGGTGATAAAAAGTCCAGCTGTGTCTCGTAGTATTTGTTGTTGTTGCCTTCATTGGACCATAAAACTACAGTAATCTCCCTATCTCTTTTATCTCTGCCCACAGGCAAACAGACGTGCCCTCCAGAGAAATTTGACTGTGGGGGATCAACTAACAAGTGTGTCTCGTTGTCATGGAGATGTGATGGGGAGAAAGACTGCGAGAATGGCGCTGACGAGGAGGACTGTGCGTCTGGTGAGTTTATCTGAGTCAGTTCACTTACCATAATGAAATAAATACCCCGATCAGATGGTTTTACTTCCACGTTTAACCACTGAGTGCATTTGCAGAGGACATTTTGGTCCAGATTTCACCAGTGATGGATGTGCAGAAGCGAATGACTCGACAAGCAGTCGAATAACGAGAACCCAGATTCCTCCTGTTTTGTATTTCATAGGGTTTTATCTTTTCTGATCTCACTTATCATCCAAAGGCGTACGACATTAAAGCGCAGTGGGGAACACTCGTTATAATTAGATGGATTTGAAGTGAGTTTTGAATTAAAGCCAGCTGCACTTGACAACAGTCCCCTTTGATGTGGAACGATCTTTGGTGTGAAACCATCAGATATTTGCAGCTTTCTGGTGATCTTTGGACGTTTCTGTCCTTTCCAAACCTCAAGTCTTCAGTCTTTCCACTGCAGGGCCCTCACAACCTTAAAAAATGACATCACCTCATGCCCAGCCAATCAGGCAACTCAATCGTGCGGCTACCCCCACCCCCAGTCCCCTGCAGGGACTATCCTTGCCCTACTTCTGAGGAGCCGTGAAGAATTGGCTTCTTCTCCTTCTTTCTCTCTCCTCTGCCTCTTCACGTCAAGAAGAAATGATTGAGGCAGCAGAGCCGTGGGGGGTGTGATGTTTAGACTTTGAAGATGGCACGTGGCAGCAAATGCGCAGAGGGAGAGAAATAAGCCATCTCCTTATTATCCTATATTAATGACGATGTTCCTCTTTTTCTGGCATCTTTAACTCCTCGGTTGTTTGGGTGTGCGTGGGTGTTGAGATCGCGTCTGCCTGGCATATAAGCCATTCATGTTTATTTGTTAAGAACACAGCCAATGTTGAGTTTTTATTTGGAGAGGAAGCCTTATCAATCTGGCAGAAAATTAATGCATAAATGAGAGAAACTGTTGCTTATATATTAATACTCAGCTCCTTATGGCTTTGACTTATTCTTCAATGATCAGCTTGCGAGTAGCTTGTTGTGGACTCAAGGTTTCAAAGAGGCCCCACGCACTCACTGCAGAGCAAGTGGTAGTGATTCCATCGACTTTAGATCTAATGCCTTCTTAGCTTAGATGGCTTTTCATAGCACTGTCCATTGAGGCCCGGTCTAGCCTGGGCTAATCCTTCTTTCATTCTAATGTCTGTATTGATGTGGCAGTCTTAAGCCTCTCAGTAGTGACACGAGGGCAGGCAGCAGGCTGTCGCCCACCCAGGCAGAGGCCAGAATACCTCTAGAGGGAAACTCCTCTCAGTATGACCACTTAGAATAAGCTCTGTCCAGTACAAGCAGAGCACAGTGCTAGATAGCATCACAAATTAGGCCTATTAAATGCTGCTCAGGCCAGTTTATCTGATGATTGGGCCCAATGCCAACCTGAAAGATGATGTTTAAATCAAGGACATGAGGCTTTTAAATGTAACCTTGCAGCTGATCTGCTCTGGAGGTACTAACCATTGATTTTGCAGTGTTATGTCTTTAGTCCATCTCAGTGAGCTGCACAGTGATTCCAGTGTTGGGCTATACCTGATTGATGTGGAGTAACAACCCTAATAGTAGTGTGATGTTCACAAAACAGTTTAACACATTCACCTTTGAGGTTTGCTTGACAGCTTTCATTAGTAAATAGTGTTTATCCTTCTCTTATTACTGCAGGGATTCTCAATAAGGGATATTTACTTTTTTCTTAAAGTACTGCTTTACATTACTCAAATACTCCTGTGAGAAAGCAATTCATTAGATTACTTATTACATTACTTTCACATTACTCCATAACAAGACTAAAATGCATTGTTACATATTTACCAGTTAACAATACAAGTTTTTATTGACAACACCACAAACACAAATCCCTGTACCTAGCCTAATGAGAGCGTACATACCAGCTTTCTCTTGGTATTTAGATTTGAACACAAAGCTAACAACAAAAAACAGCCCAAAGAGACTTCAAAACGATCTCCACTGTGATTCTACTGTAGAAACAGAAAAGGAGGTTTCAAGCCTGACGGCTCATCACTGCCTTTCTTACCTGTTAAATAGCAGGCTTTGGCTGCTGGGCTGCTGTAAGAATAGACTGAGCTTTAACGTCACTCTGGATTCTTCACTAGCTTTGTGTTAGCATGCTGTTTGTTGTTATCTGTGCAGAGCTGTAATTGTGTTTGTGGCATAATGCAGTTGTTTCTCTAGTGCAGTTTACACTTTACCATCATGCGCAATAAAATAAAATGCAATACAAGTAAAAGTAATGTTCTCATCTCCACTCCACAAAAATTATAGTCCGCTCCAACATTATCCTCCAACTGATATCAAAACAACAAAGTCAAAACAATTTGGATGTAAAATACGTTTTTTGGTTTTTTTAACATATAGATTTTAATAATCACTGTATCAAGATCTTTTAGTTTGTTTTACAATTTTAGATTTTTGTATTAAATCTGTGTCAGTCAAGACCTACTTTTTCGTGACCTTTCAAAGATTTAAAAGTAAAACTTTTTAATGAACACTATGTATTTT